>NC_133180.1:8142500-8180000 GCF_049306965.1 Danio rerio | reverse complement strand
TGGAGAAAGGATGACCCCATGTCTGAAAGATTTCTCTTATAGGCTACTGTTTTAAAAGTAGTTAGCTTCATGCAAAGTTGATGTAACTTTAGCTGATATTGTTACAAATGGGTTATATCTTAACAGAAGTGTTGTTCAGCCACTAAAATCTTCCGATGAAAAATTTATAAGACTATTTTCAGTTTCATAAGGTCCTTTTACAGCATCGATAATGTAGATTTTTATTAGTTTAACAATAAAACACAAGTAAATACGGCTATTCCGCCTAGTCTCTCCCTATATTGTTTACAATGCAACTCTAAATATTCACTCTGAAATAGCATGTCAGTTTGGCTTGCTCGCAGCCGGACGAGCACTATAGTCGCTTTTAACACATGAGAGAGGGTTCTTTTGCTGTGCTCGTGTTTAGGGAGGCGTGGCTCTAGACGGCAGGGGGAGGGACTGTGATTCAGAGATTTATGCTAAGCTGTTAGCATTGTGGAAGATCACCTACTGCACCTTTAAATATATTATGTATAAATAATACACTCTTTTTTGGTTGTGCTGGGGGTCTAATGTTTTGGAGACAAATGTAAGGATTAATTACACTTTTATTATATGTATGGTTGAAACCTTATTTTATTTTATTTTATGTTTTGAAGGGTGTACGGTATTTAATATAAATCTGCATATTCCGAGCGAACGATTTTGTTTAATAGATGTTTAATAGACACCTAAACACAGACAGTTTGGCTAAAACAAAGCTAAACTTGGGTTGTCAGTGAAAATCTAATAGAAGTCTTATGCTTTTTTCACACCAGACGCGGAAGAAGCGTCAAGCGCGAGTGAATTACATGTCGATGCATAGGCACAAAAAGACATCATGTGGTGCGATACGCCCGAATGGCACGGTGCGAACTAAGCGTATTGCTCGAGTTCAAAAATCAGAACTTAAGCGGACATTCGCGCCGCATTAACCTATCAGAAGCTTGCTCCTTTATTTTTCTATCACTGTTTTTTTTCTCTCACTCAGTTTTTTTTTTCTTTCACCCATTTTTTCGCCACCATTACGTCCCTTCCGGGTCTCCGTTGCTTGGTGATTCTGTGAAATATCTCCTTATCTGCTCCATTTGAAGCTTGCACATGAACATACACTATCAGCCTCTAATATTCACTTTCATTGTAAAAAGAAAAACCAAGAAAAAACTGAGCAGCTTGGAGATTCTGTGAAATATCTCTTTAGTGTTCCATTTTCAGCTTGCGTGTGAACATGAAGTACAGTACAATTTTAAATATTCACTTTCATTGCAAAAAAACAAACAAAATACAGAGCAGGTTTGGGATTCTGTGAAATATCTCCTTATCTGCTCCATTTGAAGCTTGCACATGAACATACACTATCAGCCTCTAATATTCACTTACATTGTAAAAAGAAAAACCAAGAAAAAACTGAGCAGCTTGGAGATTCTGTGAAATATCTCCTTTCGTGTTCCATTTGTGAACACTATATCAGCGTCTAATATTCACTTTCTTTGCAAAAAACAACAAAACCAAAAAACTATATTTGAGCAGCTTGGTGATTCTGTGAAATATCTCCTTTACTTCTCCATTTGTAGCTTGCGTGTGAACATACAGTACAGTACAATATTAAATATTCACTTCCGTTGCAAAAAAACCCCAAAAAAAAAACAAACAAACAAAAACAAAAGCTTGCTTGTGAACACGTAACAGTGTCTAATATTCACTTTCATTGCAAAAAAATAAAATAAAAAATATAACAAAAATAACAAAAACAAAAAAGTAAATTTGAGCAGCTTGGTGATTCTGTGAAATATCTCCTTTACTTCACCATTTGGAGCTTGGGTGTGAACATACAGTACAGTACAATCTCAAATATTCACTTCAGTTGCACAAAAAAAAAAAAAACCTACAAAAACAAAATTTGAGCAGCTTGGTGATTCTGTGAAATATCTCCTTATCTGCTCCATTTGAAGCTTGCACATGAACATACACTATCAGCCTCTAATATTCACTTTCACTGTAAAAAGAAAAACCAAGAACAAACTGAGCAGCTTGGAGATTCTGTGAAATATCTCCTTTCGTGTTCCATTTGCAGCTTGCATGTGAACACCATATCAGCGTCTAATATTCACTTTCATTGCACAAAAAAAACAACAAAAACAAAATTTGAGCAGCTTGGTGATTCTGTGAAATATCTCCTTTACTTCACCGTTTGGAGCTTGGGTGTGAACATGCAGTACAATCTTAAATATTCACTTCCGTTGCAAAAACAAACAAACAAAAACCAAACAAAAACTGAGCAGCTTGGTGATTCTATGAAATATCTCCTTATCTGCTCCATTTGAAGCTTGCACATGAACATACACTATCAGCCTCTAATATTCACTTTCACTGCAGCTTGGAGATTCTGTGAATTATCTCCTTTCGTGTTCCATTAGCAGCTTGCATGTGAACACCGTACCATCATCTAATATTCACTTTCATTCCAAAAAACAAAAAAACCCTACAAAAACAAAATTTGAGCAGCTTGGTGATTCTGTGAAGTATCTCCTTTACTTCTCCATCTGGATCTTGCGTGTGAACATGCAGTACAGTACAATCTTAACTATTCACTTTCGTTGCAAAAAAAAAAAAACCCAAACAAAAACTGAGCAGCTTGGTGATTCTGTGAAATATCTCCTTTTTTGCTCCACACAATACAAAGAGCCATGCAGGTTTATAACGACATGAAGTTGGGTAATCGAGTTCACTTTTAGCTGACCTATTCCTTTCATGTATTTCTGTTGTGTGCTATTTTGAAATGAAATCCCACTCTTTGTGTGTGCGTGTGTGTGTGTGAGCTTGTAAAGGACTCTTATAGCCAGCGGCTGGTAATCTCCATACTGATTGCTCATTAACATTCAGCTTCCCACAGTGACTAAACAGAGGATTGTCACTTCGCTCAGCAGCTCTTTTTCTCTCTGCAGTTTCTCAGGTGTGAGCATTACTCACCGCGCTCACGTTACACTCATTCATCACACACACACATGCACACCGATGGCCCGATCAGCACAAACACATCCCGATCACTTCAGCAACAGAACATCTTCTACATCTGTATTTATCAACTCATCTGCTGACGTCTCCACACGCCGCTCTCGACCCGACGGGGTGCCATTTATACCTACAGCTCGCTTCATGTTTAATTAACGCAGAAAAGCAGCGAGGAAATGGGGGGAAAGCGAGACAACGCGAGAGCGAGCAGAAGCACAATTCTTCATTAATGATAACCTGTTCAGCTCCGAGACTGACAGCCATTCAAATATTCTTCAGATTAAATGTCACCCGAGTTTCTCCTTCACACAAACACACACACACACACACACACACACACACACACTGGTACAGCTATCTTCATGAGGACTTTCCATAGATATAATGATGTTTATACTGCACAAAGACTCAATCCCCCATCCCCAAACTCAACCCAAAATGAACACCCACCTAGATACAGCTCTAATTGTAAAAACATTGACTGACACAAGTCTATCACCTTACACTAACCCCAGCTGTCAGAAATGAGTGTCTAACCCTAATTCTGAACTGTAAACCTAACCTTAACCCAATCATAACCATGACAGCCAATCAACTTTTAACTCATATTAATCAAATAAATAAATAAATAATCAAATAAATAAATAAATAAAAAATAATAAAATAAATAAAAGATAAATAAACAAATAACTAAATAATAAAATAAATAATAAATCAAATAAATAAAAAAATAAACAATAAAATAAATAAATTATTAAATAAATAAATAAATAATCAAATAAATAAGTAATCAAACAAATAAATAATCAAATATTCTAATAAATAAATAATAAAGTAAATAATCAAATAACTAAACAAATTATCAAATTAATAAATAATAAAGTAAATAAATAAAAAATCTAATAAATAAATAACTAAATCAAATAAATAAACATTCAAATCAATAAATAAAAAAAATCTAATACAATGAATAAATAATAAAATAAATAAATAAATAAAAAAATCTAATAAATATATAAATCAAATAAATAAAAAATCAAATAAAAAAATGTATCTTCAAAAAAATAGATACATAACCAAATTAATAAATAATTAATCAAATAAATAAATAATCAAATAAATAATCAAATAATAAATAAATATATAACCAAATAAATAAATAAATAATGAAATAATGAAATAATTAAATAAATAAATAAATAAATAAATAAATAAATAAATAAAGTTTAACAATTCTTCAAAAATTCCTAATTTTACCCAAAGTTATTTTTATGGAAAATAAATTTGAATGGTTTTAAATACATGCATTCATATATATAATAAGTGTTAAATACCTCACCATATTTTTCAAAAACAGTATTTCTAAAGGTGATGTTAACTTAGGTCTCAAACTGGATTCCTGGAAAGCAGCACCTCTGCACAGTTTAGTTTGAACCCTAATCAAACACAGCTGATCCAGCTAATCAAGGTGTTCAAGGATAAGGTGTTATGGACTATTAAGCAGGTGTGAGTTGGAGGTGGTTGGAGATAAACTATGCAGAGCTGTGGCCCTCCAGGAACTGAGTTTAAAACAATTGACATTTAAGTTTTCACCAGATGTTTTTAAATTATGGCTTACACACACAGCTTTGTTGGTTTCCAAAAAAAAAAAAAAAAAAAAGCAAACAAACATAATCCTGTTGCACTACTACACTTGATTTGGGTTGTATTGTAAAAGTAAATGTAATAAATGAGGATCTGAAATATTTATGGCATACTACAAAAAACAAAGATGATTTAGTATTCAAAAATGTTTTATTTTGATTATGTTTTTATACTTCATATTTTTCAGATTTTCTGATGTATTAATTCTGGTAGTTTTACCACAAGTCTACATATTAACCATTTGGTAGAGGTTGATATTTTTAGAAATTATGGCATGTGTTAAAAAAATGCATTTAGTGTGTTACCTAACGACATTAGAAATTAAGAAATGCAATCCAAACTATTATTTTCGGTAGGGCAGTTAAAGGTAAAGACGACTCTCATGATTTATTTAATAATACATTAAATAATAAATAATTATAATAATATAATTATATATATATATATATATATATATATATATATATATATATATATATATATAATATAATAATATAATAATATAATAATAAAATATTACATTCATTCATTGTTTTTTTCTGATTTAGTGCCTTTTTTAATCTGGGTTCGCCACAGCGGAATGAACCGCCAACTTATCCAGCTTATGTTTTATGCACCGGATGCCCTTCCAACTGGGAAACATCCATACACACTTATTCACACACATACACTACAAACAATTTAGCTTAACCAATTCACCTATACCATATGTCTTTGGGCTTGTGGGGGAAACCGGAGCACTTGGAAGAAACCCACGCCAACACGGGGAGAGTAAAATATAAAAAAAATGTAAAATAATTATTTTAATAAAATATTAGTAAATGTTTGGAATAAATATGCACGAATATTTTTGAAAATCTTTTTATGCTCACCAAGGTTTTACTCGTTTATTCATTTATTTAATAAATAAACATAAACAAAAGGCTTTTATGTGCACCAAGGCTTCACTTGATTTATTCATTTATTTATTAAACAAGCACAAATAATAATAAACAGTAAAACAGCATTATTGCAAAATATTATTAAAATTTAAGATAATTATTTTTTAGCAATTTCTTGTAATAAATATGCACAAATATGTTTGAAAGTGTTTTTTATGCCCATCAAGGCTGCATATATGAAATGTGTCTGATTTAATACTGGATAGAAAATCAAGTAGAACAGCATTTATTTGGAGTCAAACATCTAAAGGTACTAAACAAAAAACATTTCATTGGATTTACTAAATGTTTTCAAGAGTTCACACTTAGATATTGCTTGATAATAATAGCAGATTTGGCATACTGTCCTAGGAGAGAACCCTGAGCTCGTAGATAATTGAGCCCAGGGCTCCCGCCTGGTTAATGAGCATGTGATGGCCCATTTCCACTGAGTAGTACAGTACAGAACTACACCGGTTGGTATGGGTCACATTTATCAGGCTTGAATTTCCACTGCTAAAAGGGTACCAAAGGTACTCTTTTGGTGGGCGTGGTGTACGACGTAAATGTCATTCTCGCTGAAGGAAATGTCTACAGTAAAGCCGTACAGGTCATTCACATTAGGGTTGGACGTTCATAGTAGTTACTAACACCATAGTACACAGAACCTTCTCAACAGTGTTATCAGGGCCGGCACATCCTTTGGGTGGCAGAATAGTGAGGGCAGCATTTGGTAACTCCCCAGTCTTCACTTTCATCCGCGACAACCACCCCACTCCCACCCGGTCCCCACTTTCATCCGCGAACCGATTACTTTCTTTTTCACTTTCGGGTTAGGGGTGGCGTGATTGCCGTTCGCCTAGAGGGCCAGTTCAGCTTATTCCGGCCCTGAGTGTTATTCAGACACCTCACCCCAAACCTAACCCCAAACGGCAGTGGAACAGCTCACAAAGGCATTTCACTCCATAAACAAAGCAGCAGGCGTCGCGTTTTCAACGTGGCATTAGACACAATATGAGAATATAAAGAGTTAACCAGATACAGTACAAGCAGTTACAAGTAGGGATGTCCCAATCCGATATTGATATCGGAAATTCATCCGATATCAGTCCAAAAAACTATATCGGACTGCGTTAAAAATCTCCGATATAAGCAGTCCGATACTCTCCAAACTCCGTTACAGCTATTCTATCCAGCAGCGTGATCACAACACTGCTTGCTTGCAAAGTCTCTAAGATTTAACATGCTCTTCACACTAAGTTATGGTGTATTACGATAGAAATCTATTGTGACGGTAGCACACGCTGACGCTAGCAACAACGGCACATCTCTAACAATACTGGTTTATTTACTTAACGTCAAGCGATCTTTACATTGTTTTGCATAAGTCTGCTAGGCAACATAAGGCACAGAATGGCGACGTAGCACACATCGTGTGAGCCTCAATTCGGTCATGGCATTTCGTGGTTCATCCAGTGTGATACCTAAATCATCACCAGCGCTTCCCACACATAAAACTTTACCTCAGCGGTCCGGTTCTGTGTGCATGAGAAAAGTCTCCGCCAGACTGGACACCTGCTCTGACTTTAGCATTGAAAAGAGCGCGAGGACACGCGGGAAAAAAAAGCCTACAATAAATTATCTTTTTCCCGGACATGTCCTCTATTTTGGACTTAAAAATTGCATTCAGCCAAGATTTAAATCGCCGAACATGTCCCGGATTCTGCTTTCTTTAGCTGCGTTTCTACATTATTTTATACGCAAACTTTCAATCTCAAACTCTCAGCAGCACCAAGAGAGGGAGCAGATTTGACATGTCAGTCGTGCACATGGATAATAGGAGTGAAATAGTGGATTTATTATTCTTTATTTAACTTTTTTACTTGAACACTCTGAAAGAAAATTTGAAAGCTATTTTCAGCTCAGCTGGATCAAAAAGTCATCAAGAAGCTGTTTGTGAAATTGAAATTTTGGACACTGAACCTTTAGCAGTTGTTTAATAAACAATATTTTTATGTTCCTGCTCTCAGCAGTTTCTACTCTTTGCTGATGGTATAAATAAATAACTGAAGTGACCTTTAATTAGCATTTTGCACTTTAAAAATGTATTTTTGTTTATTCAATTAAGATATTTTTCAGGGTCTTAATATTTATTCTTTAATTCATTTTATATATTCTTATGTAAAAGGTTCACATTTATCCAACCAATAGTTAATAAACTGGTTGTTTTTTTCATACTTACTGTTGCTGACTTGTTCTCAGTTTGATCTAGCCTTTCATACATTCCACTCAACAAATTAGGTAAAAATAAAGTATTCATAATTTGTTCTGATATCGGATTTATATCGGTATCGGATCGGACTGATGGCTGCAATATCGGTATCGTGTCAGAAGTTAAAATGTTGTATCGGGACATCCCTAGTTACAAGCAACAAAACCCAACCAAATACATAATTTGCAAGCTAGAAAAAACAAGGGGGGAGCCATATTAATCGTATTTACTTACACTTGTGAAATGGAGGAGGAAACTGATCCATGATCCACTGATCCATGTACTGACAGTGCCTTGCATCAATAGTCTTTTCTGATCCTTCCTTTAAAAAACGGCCGATGAATGCCCTGTTGTAAGTGTGTAGATTCCAGAAGCACTCGAATCGCACAGGACTGGGCTATAATGCTGAGGTATTTTTGCAAAAATAAACCTCAACCACTGACTCTTCACAGCCTCATCTTTGGGAAGAGAAAATAACACCAACTTTCCCCTCACACTTCCAACAATATCCAGCAGAATATCCCACAGCGTCTTCATGACTTAATTCCAGTGGCGTCCGCTAAAGTGCTTGTCTTCCTTTTTCTTTGCTACTGTTAGTGGGCGGGGCCGCAGGTTTTAATTTTCCCGGTTTTGCGCGAGCAACAATTGGGCAGGGCTTAAGTTTCATATCGTTGTGGTCATCAAGACGATTAATTTGAAGCACTATGAGTCGACTCTTTTATAGATGAATCAATAGTTTTCAAAACTGTCCACTTTCAGATTGAAGCCTTGGCTGGATATTTCACTTCACTTAGAGCTGTGTTACACACTACATGAAAGGTCATTCTCAAAAACCCATAATAGGGGCTCTTTAAACACTTTAATTTGTTTGTTAAAATTCAGCCCATATTAATTGTTTGCAACCACTTTAAAAAAATGAGTAAATCTAATGAATCCCTTTTTTCAGTGTACTATATCAGTCTTTAGATGCTTAACTCAAAGTAAATGCTGTTCTACTGAACTTTCTATACGGTATTAAATCAGGAACTTTTCATCTAGGCAGCCTTGGTGAGCATAAACATGCTTGCAAAAATGCAGTGAATCCAGTGAGTGATTTGTTTTCAATGCAGTGAGGTGTGAAGGGGTCACCTGATCGTGCTTGTTTGATGCTGACAGGCTGAAATCCGCCGTTCAGCACCGACGAGTCGATGATGTCCGAGTGAAAGCGGCGATGAGTCCTGCGATAAACCAGGAGAGCCACGATTGCAGACACTATCAGACACATGAGCACCGCCATGATGATGCCCACGTACAGCGCCACCTCGTCTCCACCCAGAGCCGCTGCAGAACACACATAAATAAATGAATGAATAAATAAATAACACTTAAAGTGCCACCTGATGAATTATGGGGCAAAGCAGTGGCTCAGTGGTTAGCACTGTCACCCCACAGAAAGAAGGTCGCTGGTTTGAGTCTCTGCAGGGCCAGTTGGCATTTCTGTGTGGAGTTTGCATGTTCTCCCCTTGCTGGTGGGGGTTTCCTCCACAGTCCAAACACATGGACTATAGGGGAATTGGATGAACTAAATTAGCTGTAGTGTATGTGTGTGTGTGCAATTGCCTACCTATCTAAGAGGGGACCTTAGTGTTGTTACACACCCACTAAGAGGGGACCTGGCGCCAAAAAGGGGGCTTTTTTCATGTCTCCCTTTGGTCATGCTATAAAACATGTTAAAATCAAGTGAAAAGACCTTTGGTGAAGTTTTTTTTTTTTTTAATTTTGACAAAAAGGGGACCTGAGTGTGTGTGTGTGTGTGTGTGTGTGTGTGTGTGTGTGTGTGTGTGTGTGTGTGTGTGTGTTTGCGTGTGTGTGCGTGTGTATGTGTGTGTGTGTTTAAGCTCATTCTCAGCAGCGTCTCTGTAGGCTGGAGCAGGTACTGCAGGGGTCGTTTCACACACGTCGTTCACACACATTCCTCTATTGTTTGTGAATGGCTGATGGTCCTGCGAGATTTTAACAGCCCAGTCTTTTAAGCCTCTAAACTCCTCTAAAGTCTTTAAACATAACGTTTTTCATCAAGGACATCTAAGATTACAGTGAAGCAAAATAATGTTTAATTTTTTTCCATTATTATTTCACTCTAGAGCTAAATACTGAAGGACAATTAATACAAACATTTGAAAAAGATAATAAAGCAGCAGCTATTAGTTTATTAATGAAATATGCGGTTTACAATGTAATCCTACAGAAACTGGACATTACAAGAAATGTGAGCTCAGAGTGGCCAAAGTATGAGTGTGTGTGTGTGTGTGTGTGTGTGTGTGTGTGTGTGTGTGTGTGTGTGTGTGAATGAGTGTATGGGTGTAGGGGACTAAGCCAAAAGAAAATGAATGCATTATGAACAAAAATATACAGATGTAAACAAAAATACACCACAAGAAATACTTTTGGTACTTAAATTTGTCGTCTTGTTTCTAGTCCAAATCTAAACATTCTTGAATCAATAAGCATTTTCGATATTAGAAAAAAAAAAAAAAAAAATATATATATATATATATATATATATATATATATATATATATATATATATATATATATATTGTCTTGTTTAAATAAATAATAATTAAATTTTTGGCATATTACTTATTATAACAACACAATATATTTGCTCGTCTAAAAATGCTTATTGATGCAAGAATTAATCATTCTAATAATAAGAATTATTATTATTATTTTAATACTACTACTACTAATAATAATAAATAATAATAATAATAATTATAATTAAATAATAGCTAAATAATAAAATAATAGCAATAACAACAACAATAACAACAACAGCAGCATCAAAAACAACAAAAATAATAAAAACAATAATAATAATAGTAATAATAATAAATATAATAATACTAATAATAATACTACTACTAATAATAATAATGCAGAATATCCTTAATGTCAGTGTTTTTATTATTATGCAAAAACAAACTATTAAAATTGTTTCCATTGTTGAAATAAAGAGATAAGATAACATAAATAAACAACTAATCAAACAAACAAACAAACACAAACATATATTTTATAAACTTATTCATTTTCCTTCGGCTTCGTCTCTATTTCAGAAGTCATCACAGTGGAATGAACCGCCAACTACTCTGCCATATATTTTAAGCGGCGGATGCCCTTCCAGCTGCAACCCAGTACTGGGAAACACCTAAACACCCTCACATTCTCTCACACACACACACACACACACACACACACACACACACACACACACACACACACACACACACACACACACACACACACACACACACACACACACAAATTCACCTATAGCGCATGTGTTTAGACTGTGGGGGAAACTGGAGCACCCGGAGGAAACCCACACTAACATGGGGAGAAAAAGCAAACTCCACACAGAAATGCCAACTGACCACCGTCCTTCTTGTCCTAAGGCGACAGGGCTTACCACTGAGCCACTGTGTTGCCTCTCATAAACTTATATTAATTATAAAAATAATTCAATTTAAATAATTGACCATTAAACTACTAAAATGGAAGATACATCATACTATCTAATTTTTTTTGCATATCATGCATACATATAATGATCCTTTTGTTTACATTAAACAGAACATAATGCAGGGGTATTAGTTTATTAGTAATATTAGCAGGGGTATTAGTATTAGTAACCTACTAACAGTAGGTTAGTATTCTACACTAAACATATGCACACAAACATTCTACATTCAGTATTGTTTCAATGTTTACACCTATTATTTTTACCACTCTGGTATTTTATTTTAGCTGACAACATGGGCTCTATTTTAATGATCTAGGCGCAAAGTCTAAAGCACATGGCACAAAAGGGTGTGTCCGAATCCACTTTTGCTATTTTAAGGATAGAAAAATACAGTTTGTGCCCCAGCGCATGGTCTAACAGGGTTGTGCTTATTCTCTTAATTATTAAGTTCTGGGTGTGTTTTGAGAATAACATGCATAAAACCAATCAGAGTCTCATCACCTATTCCCTTTAAGAGTCAGTTGCGTCACGCCAATGGCACATTTCCCATTTACACTTACTTCGTATGTGGAAAAACTGAACGCTTCACTAGTGAGAAAACAGTTAAACAGACCATCTGCAGCACGATGATAAAGAATGAGCCTCCTCCATTCAGCCTCTTTACTTTCTCTTTACTTTTTTACTTTACTCCTTTACTTTGGTGGCGTAAGGAAACAGTGGAAACTCACTCCACTGAAGACATCCATTAGCCTACATATTTAATTGTTTGTTAAGCAAAAAGACGCGTTTCAAAACTATTTCTAAATTCAGTTATAATTTATAGCAAACGAATAAATAAACAATAATAACAAAGTGTGGTCAAACAACTGAGTTTTATTCAAACACATGTCCTGTCCTTATGCGCAATATGGTGATGCAGACATCTCCAAAACCCGACATATGTGCAAATCTAAACTTGTTTTATTAAAATCAAATATAAATATGCATATAATAAAAAATACTGATAATAATAATAACATCATATTCTCATGAATAAACTGAAAAAAGCCTCCCAACATGAAGGCATGTATTATTTTTGTAGAAAATAATAGTTTTGGTAACATTAATCCTTTATTGTTTTTATATGTAAAGATATTTGTGTAAAACAAATATAAATATGAATAATAAATAATACTGATAATAATAACGTGTTGTCCGAGACATCACATATACTAAAATTGGTTCAAGATTAGCATGGTCCCTTGCGCAAAGATGACACGCAAAATCGTGAAGCGAATCGATAATAATAACATTACACAACTCCAATTTGTTATGATTAAACTGAAAAAAGTCCCCCCACCCCCGATATAAAGGAGGCATGTTGGCAGTGGTTTTTTATATTTATGTGGAAAATAATACTTTTTGTGACATTTTAATCCTTTAATTGTTTTCATCTGTAAAGATTTTTGTGTATTGCTGTACATCCAGTGGTGGAAAGAGTACTGAAAATCATACTCAAGTAAAAGTACCATTACTTGTCTAACAATGTGGTGCAAGTAGAGTAAAAGTATCTGTTGTAAATATTACTCAAAGTATGAGCAAAAAGAGACCTTTCAAAAGTACTCAAGAGTAGCGAGTATTACCATGTAAAAAACTGATGCGTTTACATGTAATTTGTACATGTTTGTGTAAACGTAACATTCTGTAGTGCATCGAGTTATTGCCTAGCAGGCACACATCATCATAAGACATTAATATTAGGTTAGATTTAGATTGTGATGTCAGATTACCAATATTCAATGTCTAAACATCTAAAGATAATGTTATTTTGATGTCCAATAATGACGTCAAATGATGTTGATATTTGGTCGTTTTAGGTTGTGTTAAAGAGCCCATATTATGGGTTTTTGAAAATTCCCCTCCATGTAGTGTGTAACACAGCTCTAAGTGAAGTGAAGTATCCAGCTAAGGCTTAAATCTGTAAGAGTACAGTGTTTAAAACTGTTGATCATCTATAAAAGAGTCGACTCATAGTGCTTCAAACGAGTCGCCTTGATACCGATTCATTAGGTGTTTCGCCATGACGTACGAACGAAACCAAGTTATTCACGTGCACGCGCAAACCCGGGAGATTTCAAACCTGAGGCCCCGCCCTCTGACGCAGAAACCCAGACACACACACACACACACAAACATGCCGGTCGATTGAAGTCACACTGCAGATGGATATATTGAGTCTCTACCCAAAGATGAAACCTCAGCATTATAGCCAAGCAGTTGGAAACTACTGGAAACTTCTGGAAACTACATGCTACAAAGAATACTTCATCAGCGTTTGTTAAAGGAAGGATCAGTAAAGAGTAACTTACTGATGGACGTCAGGATGGATTTTTCTTCCTCCATTTCTCAAGTGTAAGTACGTGCGATTAAAGTTGCCTCGTTGACTCTAGATGGCAAATGTATTTAGTTGTGATTTGTTACTTGTAACCGCGTGTACTGTATCAGGTTAACTGGCTATATTCTCTTATCGCGTGCAAAGCCACGTTAAAAACTCGACGCGTGCTGCTTTGTTAACAGAGCTCCGTGAACGAGGAGTAGTGTGTGTGTCTGTGTGTGCGTGTGCTGTCGTCCGGAGGTGTGTGTGTTTGTGTTTGTGTGTGTGTGTGTGTGTGTGTGTGTGTGTGCGCGTCCGGAGCAGGGTTAAGTGCGTGTGTGTGTGTGTGTGTGTGCAATATGTGTGTGTGTGTCTGTGAAAAGAGCAGAGTGAGAAGCTAGGAGATCTCCTCAACTGTTTTTGGAGTTTTTGCTCAATAAAATAGTTAGTCGTCTGAATTTTCAAGTCCATAGTCTGTATTTACACTGACCCACTGGCAGCTAAAATCCACGCCTACACTATCGAGCGTGTATAAACTGTGATTACTTTTATATTGCTGATTAGCTGTTTGGCATTTCACTCTCTGACTGAAAGCAGTCGACCAATCGCAACAGACTGTCATTGGTCCAATCAGCGCAGATTAGCTTCGTGCTAAGGAGGGGTTTGGGAACAAATGAATCACTGGACGATTCATACAGGAGTCGCTGGGATAATTAGGTAAAAATAAATGCAGATTATAATACCACGAAAGTGTTTTTTGACCTTGCATGCATATTAGACTGTTGTTGGAGACCCTTACAACCAAGATATGACCCTATTTCATGTATAATATGGGCTCTTTAAAAATTTACCAAAATCCAACGTCGAGCTAAACATGTCTTAAACATTATATTGATGTCAAATACTGACATCTATTTGTCAGGTATGGCAACCAAAATCCATTGTCTGATAGACATCATAGTGGTAACGTCCACACAACGTTAAGCTGTAAAACTATTAGATGTTGATATTTGGTTGGCTTTAGGTTGGACATTCGACATTGGCCTGACGTTGAGTTCTGACATCAACCTGATTTTCATTTCCAATCAAAATGCAACGTCCCCATGATGTTAGGGTACATCGTCAATTTGACATCATGTTGACGTCCTCTGCCTGCTAGGTGTTTAAGGCCATTTCGGTCATCATACAATAAACATCCATCATCAGTGTCATGCATCTAAACAGTCTCTGGGTGTAAAGATTTTGGACATCTTGGACATTTTTAAAACTTCCAAACAGTTTGCTGCAATTATAAAGCGGCAATGTCTTGAGGAAATTCATAATGAGGCGATTTACCTTCTATGTGTGATTTGATTGGACAGGAATCACAGGACTGTTTTTTCTAATCCCCATAGACAAGAATAAAATAAAGTAGTGACTGCAGGTTGAAGGAAAGTAGTGGAGTAAAAGAACGGATACAGCAGTAAAAATGTTGTCAAGGGAAAGTAGAAGTACATATTTTTAAAAATACTACTTAGTAAATTACAATTTATGTGGAAAAACAACTCGATTATAGCAATTTGAGTATTTGTAATTAGTGACTTTACACCACTGTGTACACCATGTGTGTATTAAGCAGTGTGTAAGCATTAGAACGTGCACAACTAACGCGCTGGACTTTAGACCTGTGTTCAGTTGGTCCATGGATATTTCAGTTTAAAAACAGCAACGCGTCAACAATGCACCTTAACACACCTCTATTTCATATCGGCACACCCATGAGTCCACAAAGTGGCGCAAATGGATTTGCTATTCAAACAACGTGGCGCAAAACGTGAAAATTAGGGTTGCGCTGGTCTGAAAATAGCAACAAATCACGCCTTACACGTCTTGCGTCTTATTGTGCTGGGTGAATGATAGGGCCCCTCATCACAAGCGTTAAAGGTCGCAGCAGAGTCTGGCCTTTAAAACAATGACACTGATCACTATATAAAGCCGGAACATCAGTCATTAGAAAGAGTTTTCTCAGTAAGAAAGTAAATTAGACTCTGACTGCAGGGAGAAGATGAAAAAATTATATCTGAAAATAGTCAGACTGAGAGAAGAGAATTCTGCTTTAATTTAATGAGCCTATAAATTATTAGATGCCATACTGCTCATCCTGCTGGAAATCAGACTCATTCTTCAGGAGGAGAACAATAGTGATGTGTGTGTGTGTGTGTGTGTGTCTTTGTGCGTGTCTGTTTGTCTGTATGTCATTTGATCATCGGTGTGTATTACTCGGTGAATGTATGTCTTTTTTATGTCTTTGTGCATGAGTGTGTGTGTCTGTGTGAGACTCTAGATGTATGCGTCTCTGTGTGTGTTTCACTCAGCGTATGTGTGTGTGTGTGTGTGTGTCTCAGCGTGTGTGTGTGAATCTGTGTATGTGAGGATTAAAAGCGGATCAGGGCCGGAATGAAACCGCAGCTCTGAAACATCAAAGAGAGAAGCAGCCAAAATCGTCACAGTCTCTGATGTTTAAAGTGCGTGTGTGTGTGAGAATGTGCTCTTAAATCCCCTCTTACGTATCTATTGGAAGTGTAAAGCAGACGCTGGCGCTCATCACTCATTAGTCTCAGCGCGACGCAACAAAAGGTACACAGATTAAAACTCCACTCATGCTTCAAACATCTGACTTATCAGGCTGACATTAACAGCAGCACACTTTAAAAGAGGGAGACCAGACTCAAGCTTATGAATATTCATCAGGGTCCTTCACAGCCCATTGGTTGAGTCCAAAATGAGCCCTCTTACCAGCAGAGGGCGCCAAAATAATGTAAGAATACTACAACTATATGCTGATAACACACAGTTTAAGTCAAAATGATTAGTCCTCCGGTTTCTGCTTCAAATAATTCCCAAATAATGTTTAAATGAGCAAGAAATTTTTTTACTCTGGAAAAAGTCCTGTTTGTTTTATTTCGGCTAGAATAAAAGCAGTTTTTAAATTTTTTTTAAATGCCTTTTTAAGCTATTCTGAAAACTCTCCACCTTGGGAACATACTGAATCTTTGTCAACAAAAAATCTCTCTGTTCTATTGTGTGCTCTTAACTTCTTTTAGCTATAAGTAATGCTTAAAAAATCCAGTAGTGACAAATACCCTCAAAATTTGAATGCAATTTAGAAAACACTATGGCCTTCATATCCATATGCCTATCCTTAACAATTATCTATTATCCCTCCATCCAGTTCAGATCCTGCATTTCGTGTCTGATCCTCTAATGATATTTGCAAGATCAGTGATCTATATAAAGAAGGTGTCTTTACATCCTTCTCCTTTTTAGCTAAGTATAAGTTACCCAAACGCATATAGATAATTTCCTCAATTTGAATGCCACTCATAAACATTTGATTACAGTTATTATTCATTTAATAAATTAAATTAATGCTGATCCTGCGGATGTATTTAAAGCAGGCCTGATCAAAAGTTTTAATTGATCAATATGTTATATTATGGTAATAACTATAAATTTCTGGACATTTCCATCCATAGAATGTTACTGTTTTTACAAAAGTGGTCTAACTGCACAATGTTGCCCTGAGGCAACAAATAAAAAACTACCATTTTAGCATATAGATAACAACAAAAAGTGTATTTTTTTCGATCAAATATGCTTCATCACATATCCATGCACATCACACTTATTTTCAATATTTTTTTACATTCTTTTTTTACAAAAAAAAAAAAAGGGGGATTTTGTGGTCCAAAAAAACGGGTTTGTTGCCTGAGGGCAATACCATGCTATAGAGCAGGGCTATTCAGTTATTTTGTCATGGGGGCCAGTTCATGAAAAGCATTCCAATTGAGGGGCTGGAGAGGTATGACCTGCAATAAATGAAATACAAGCAAACAAACAAACAAATAAATAAACAAATAAATAAATAAATTCATACAAATTTCTATAAAGAGATGGGCAAATAAATATAATATATTATATATTATAAATAAATAAAATAAACAAATTTCTTAAATTAATAAAAACATAGTGAATAAATACAATATATTAATGATAAATCAACAAACAAACAAACTAGTAGGCAAATTTCTATAAAGATCTGGGCAACAATGAAAAAATTAAAAAAGATTAAATGAATAGATAAATTAAAATATATTAAATAATTAAAATAATTTAATTTATTGATGCATTATAAATATTTTTCAAATAAATTAATTATAAAAAAATAAATAAATAAATAAATAATTTAATTAATAAATAAATAAAAAGATACAAATTATTTAATTATAATCAAAATAAATGCATTTATTTATTAATGAATTATAAATAATTTATGAATAAATTAATGAGTAAATTAATGATGGCTAAATAAATAAATTAAATAAAAAAAATTGTTACAATCAGGCCGTGCTTAAGTGCTGGCAATGTTGCCAGAATGTTGCCTAAAGAATCTTCCCCACAAAAAAAAAAAAAAAAAAACAATACCAAAAAAACAAAGAAAAAAAATTCTTGTTTGCAACACAAATATGTCACACAAGAAATGTATTATTATTGTTGGTAAGAGTTTTTTTCAAATCATTAACAAGCATCTACAATTATAACAGTGATGCTTGACTTGGTAAATCTAAAATAACTAGCTGATACAGTAGAGGAAAACAGACTCTGCGCACACACACACACACAGACACAGACACAGACACAGACACACACACACACACAGACACACACACACACACAGACACACACACAGACACACACACACACACACACACACACACACACACACACACACACACACACACACACACACACACACACACACACACACACACACACACACACACACACACACACACACACACTCTTTCATCATCTCTCCTGTCGTTTCCTTGTTTTCCCTCAGTGACCTCACCGTCATCTCTCCTCTGCAGTATTGATTTGCTTACACCCTTAATTAATTTACAATTAGTGGTCAAAATTGATCACAGCTGTGTCCTAATGACTAATATTATTCCATTACTGACTGTGACCAAACATGATTGTCATTACTTATTTCTCTCATTAACCATTAGAAGCTGAGTGTGTGTGTGTGTGTGTGTGTGTGTGTGTGTGTGTGTGTGTGTGTGTGTGTGTGTGTGTGTGTGTGTGTATAACAAATTATACAATGACTTTCACGGGCAGTTGACTTTGTTGAAGGAAATTCTATACAGTAACAGTGTAGTTCATCTTGATGGACTATTCTTAATTACAGTATATATTTTACTTCAGTGTTTATTGTTATTGTGTATAATGTACTAGTATATAACTCTGAGAATAACAAATGTTTTAGAATTCTTGTTCACAGTGAGTTTTTGAGAAATTTACTAATGTATTTAGCTAACAGCTGTCTGAAAATACTTAATTCTGATTGGTCAGTAGTGAAATTCTTATAAGGAATGTTATTATGAGATAACAAATGCTAAATAATGCAGGCTCATTTGAATATTTTGAATCTCCCTGTAGTTCAAAACCATATACTTACATCAATATTCATATTTACATGCTTTTTTGACTAGTGGGATTTTGTGACGGAATAATGGCTAGTGTTTACTCCATTCAGCTGTATTCACTTCTGTCAGCTTTGTGTTTTTCACTGTTTGGCGCCATTTTGTGACTGAATAATGCGCAGGTTAGTGTATACTCCATTCAGCTGTTTTTGTTTCTGTCAGCTTTGCGTTTCTGTCTGTTTAACGCCATCTTGAGACTAATTAATGTGCAAGTTAGTGTATACTCCATTCAGCTATTTTCGGTTCTGTCAGCTTTGCAGTTTTGTCTGTCTGGCTCATCTCGTGACTGAATAATGCACAGGTTAGTGTATACTCCATTCAGCTGTTTTCGTTTCTGTCAGCTTTGCGTTTTTGTCTGTCTGGCGCCATCTTGAGACTGAATAATGCCCAGGTTAGTGTCAGCTTTGCAGTTTTGTCTCTAATTTATGCCATCTTGAGACTGAATAATGCACAGGTTAGTATATACTCCATCAGCTGTTTTTGTTTCTGGCAGCTTTGCGTTTTTTGACTGTTTGGCTGCATCTTGTGACTGAATAATGAGCAGGTTAGTGTATATACTATCAGCTGTCTTCGTTCCTGTAAGCTCTGCATTTTTGTCTGTCTGGCGCCATCTTGTGACTGAATAATGTGCAGGTTAGTGTATATACTCTGTTTGCTTTGTCGGCTTTGTGTGTAATTAAAGAATTAATCAATTATTACGACTCAGAATAATGTTTTGTGTCTAATTTTTCATGTTTTTTTGGTAGCATGAAAAGTAGCCATGTAATAACCAGGACAAAGTGCATCCAATATAGTTGTTTTGTCAGAATAAAGCCAGGATGACAGCCTACCAATAAACCTGTCGAGATTTATTCAGCAATAACAAGTTTCTGGGAGTAATTTATCCCTAAATTAACAAATGTTTAAAAAGGATAACACATTACAATAAGGTAAAATAGCTTTAGTTAAAATAAACAATAAAATAAATCTAATAGTTAATTCGTCATGTCACAAGCAAAACTTCTGATTCTGAAAATGCATTAGTTATTCGACTGGAATTAATAAAGTATGATTAATAAATGATAGAATTAGTTGTAGCTGTAGAATGTTCATTATTGCAAACTTAGAATTTCCAGCCAAAGCTTCTTACTATTTGACATAAGTAACTGAAATTATCTAAAGAAAATTGTGATAACCCCAGCATGTGTCTATGAGGTTTTCTCTCACAGATCATGTATTGTATCGGTTTTGAGAGAAAATAATTAAATAAATCACAATTTCTGTGTGTATCTCTTTAAATGCAAACGAATAGCTGTTCCCCACCCCCTTTCCTAAAAGAGGGTGGAGCCTCAGCTACTCTGGCATAAATAATCATGAATTGTCAGCGTAAACTCATGATATGATTTTCTGAATACACACACACAAATAGCTTTAGAATGTACAGGATCCTCTTCTCGTTGTGTCAAAATCACACAAGTTCACACAATGCTGGTGGTTTTGTCTGTTAACGTAAACGGATGGGAATAAAATGGTATGTGTATCAGTATAATAGATCCATAAATCAGCACTCAATCTCAATCAGGCTAAAAAGCATAACAGGATGACTTTAAACAATTGTTTTTGTGACATCCGTGATTAAAATTCAAACTTTAGTTTTTCTAGGTTTCATTCACAAAATAGGACAAGAAAAAAAAAAGTATTTTAAATGCAAACCAACTTAATTACACTCATGCTTGCAAATTTTTAGGCATTGTACATTTATGTTTCTGTGTGTGTGTGTGTGTGTGCGCGTCAGAAAGGTTGTTGCTATGCAGGAGCACGCTTGACTTATAAACTCTATTGATTGTATGAAGGAAGTGATTAAAGTGGAAGGACAGTGTGCAGATGCTGAGGGGGGTTAATGAGGGGAAGGAGGTTTGATCGTCTGGCAACCCGTCAGAGCTATGAGTCTGCAGCGGAAGAGCCTTCTGCTGATCACAATCCCTCCGCATCCATCCACAGGGGTTTTACTAAGCTCTCTCACACACACGCATGCGCAGAAACTTACATACACACTCAAGCAGAGACTTGTCAAAGCAAAGTCAGACTTCACTGTTCTAATTACATAATTAAAAATCAATGCATGATCAAATATATATATATAATAATTTTTTGGTAGAAGTGTAATCTAGAGGCCTTTCATATGAGCCACTTCTAATACCTATTGATCAACTAGAAGTCAAGTTATTATTTGCTATTCCTAAAACTTGGATAGGTGACAAGACTTTTGTCATGTAGTGAACATTCAGACATTTTAGTAATATATTTAGTAATACTATTTGAAGTTTTTACTACATTTTTTGATAAATAAAGGCACAAGACAAGTAATTTAAAACATTTTAAAATCAGACAAGAACCCGAAATTCTGACAAAAAAATAATTAGAAATAAAAAAGACTATTAATGCTCAGTTGGTTATGCCTGAAACCATTCAATTATACATAGATGTTTTAAAAATGAACGGTAAAAACAATTCAGCAATGCGAATACACATTTAATTATTGATCCGCTCATTTGATGTGTGCTCTTATTTGAGAATCTCTGGGTTAATATCGTCATATCAATAATTTACATTAACATACTTTCATTTAGCAGACGCTTTTATTCAAAGTGACTTAAAAATGAGAATTATACAAGCAACTTTAAAACATTTTCACAAATGCCAGAGTAAAAGAAGCCTTTAGCAGACACACAAAACACTATAAGACAGTCAAGTGCAGCATAGAGAAGTAAGATTTTGAAGATTGTATGACATTCTGAGTGTCGTATGATCAACCAACATGGTATTACCTTCACTTTACTGTGTTATCGCCTGTACATTTCTTCTAAAACTCGATACAATTAATGCTCAGAAGATTTGATTCTAGCATGCAATAATGCATGTAAAAACATAAAACTGCACAGCACACATATTTCACAAAACCTGATCAAATATAGCAATTTTCTGAAATTAATTATGCATAATTGAAATTTCTTTTACATTTTATAGCATTTTAGATGGAGTAATTTAATGCATTCTGGGATTGTTTTATGATGAAAAATAACCGCCTTGCAATATGGCCCTTAATAGAGGTATATCTTACTTTTAGGAAGAGTATTTATCAAAAGCAAGGTTACTACAGTTGAGTAGAATTAAAAACAAAAAGCTAAACAGATTAATTTTTTACATTTAGTCTCTGCATTTCAATTTCAACTGTTCGTTTAGGTTTAAACTTGCTTGTCAATCTAAACAATTGTTGTCAATCTAGTGTATGCTAATAACTAAAACATACACCGATTAAACATACACTGTAAAACCCAATAAGCTGAGGTAACAAACTATTTAAGGAAACCGATTGCAACAACCCAATTCAAATAAAAAAAAATGAATCCTAATGAGTACAGTGAACATTTGAGAAAACGAAGCAATTTGAGCAAAATAAGATCCAATAAATGATGAGAACTCAAACCAACGAACTACTATAAAACCCATTAAGTCAAGGCAACTCAAACCGTTTGAGGAAACCGATTGCTACAAACCATTTGAGTTGAACTAATTTATTTGAGTACTGTGAACTTACTCAATTTAAGTTGAAGTAATGAGGTATTTAATTAGCTCATTACCTTCAACACTGAGTTCAAAACTCTTTTCAAATGAGTAGAATTAACTTTTTGAGTTAACGACACTCATTTCATTTGATAAAGTTGGCTGTTTTGTTTTACAGTGTATGTTTTGATATGCCTAGCTTTTTTATTACTATTTTAGTTAGAGTTTTTCTATGACAAAAATGTTTTATTGGTTTATATATTTATTGTATAATTTTTTAATAAAAATTTTTTATTATATTTTTTATTATATTTTATTCATTCCGGTTTTAGACTATTTATTCTCACACTAAAAAGTAAGTGTGAGAATAAATAGACACTATAAAATAATATCTGCAATATTTCAACGTTATCCCACAGCAATTCATAACTCTTTGATTTAGTGGCTAATTCGTATAAATTTGTACGACTTGCACATCCTCCAATCACAGTTGGCTTTAGGGGTGGGGTTTAGTGCCACGGCTGCTTTTAAAAATCTAATATTTGCTTATGAATTTACATGAATTAGGTACTAAACTCACAAAACGTAAAATAGTTAGGTTTCCTCATGTAATTGCAAAAATAGGTGTAATTAACAAACCAGTGGTTTATAAAATAACAACAGAAATGTTGCTTTGGTCATTCTAAAATCAAAGTCTTTTTTCATTTTTGATATTTTACATAATTTTACCAGGAAGTCACGATTTTGTTGACTCTTTGGATGGAAACGCAGTTTTATTCGCAAATGTTTATGCCATATTCCAAATGCTATTTTTATTTCGTACCTTTTATATTTAGTGGCTAATTCGTGTGAATTGCTGTGCTCTCATTTGTACAATGTAGTATGATTTGCTCATTCACCAATGACAGTTGGATTTAGAGGTGGAGTTTGGTGCTCAACATCCTTTTAAAAAAAACATTCATTTTTTTACGACTGAAATCTCACAAATTAGCCACTTTATGGACAAAAATGTAAGATTGTCACATTTCCTCGTGATATCAGGTGCAATAAGATGGCATTACCGGACAAAGTAGCTGATCGAAAACACAATAAAATAACATCTGAAATGTTGTTTTGCTCATTCTAAAAAAACTAATTTCATTTTTCTTTTCGATATTTGATATACAGTTGAAACCAAAGGTTTACAAACACTGTATAAAAAGGCACATAACCATTTTAAAAAGTCAGATGTTAATGTGACTGAAGTTTTTCTCTTTTAGGTAAGTTAGGATTACCAAATTAGTTTCTGTTATGCTTAATAGCAGAATAATGAGAGAGATATTTTTGAGAAATTGTTATTACTTTTCTTGAAAGTCAAGTTTACATACCATAAGATTATTCTGCCTCTGCAAAAGCTCAGATGATGATGTCAATGTTTTGGAAGTTTCTGATTGGCTAATTTTGACAACATTTCAGTTAATTGGAGGCACAACTGTAGAATAGTATTCAAGGAAAACCTCAAGCACACTGCTTCCTTTCGTGACAACATGGGAAAATCAACAAAAAAGCCAGATTACAATTTGCTAAATTACACTGGGAAAAGACTAATCTTTGGAGACATGTCCTGTGGTCTGATGGAGCTAAGATTGAACTGTTTGGCCATAATGACCAGTGTTACATTTGGAGGACAAAGGGGAAAGCTTACAAGACTAGGAACACCATCCCAACTGTGAAGTATGGGGGCAGCAGCATCATGTTGTGGGGCTGTTTTGCTGCAGGAGGGACTGGTCCACTTCAGAGCATAGATGGCATCATGAAGAAAGCACATTATGTAGAAAAACTGAAACAACATCAAGACATCAGCCAGGAAATTAAAACTTGGCCACAAATGGATCTTCCAAACAGACCAAATTAGTTAAAAAGTGCTTTAAGGACAGCAGAGTGAATGTTTAGGAGCGGCCATCACAAAGCCCTGACCTCAATCCTGTAGAAAATTTGTGGGGAGAGTTGAAAAAGCTTGTGCGAGCAAGACAGCCTACAAATCTGACTCAGTTACACCAATTCTGTCAGGAGGAATGGGCCAAAATTCCTGCAAACTATTGTGAGAAGCTTGTGGAAGGATACCCAAAACATTTGACCAAAGTTATACAGTTTAAAAGCAAAGCTAAAAAATACAAAGGCAATGTATGTGAACTTTTGACTGTCTAGAAATATAAAAAAAATTCTCAAAAAACTTTTTTTTTCCTCATTATTCTGCCATTTAGCAAATGTGAATGATTTAGGTAATCCTAATGGACCTAAAATAGTAAACGTTTAGTATGATTTACCATCAGACATTTTTTTTAAATGGTTATGCTCCTTTTTTTAGAGTGTCTGTAAACCTCTGGTTTCAACTATATATTTTGGAAACCTTTGCTACTGGTAACTTTTGCATAAAAGACCTGTATGCAAGTACTTTTCATGAACCCGAACAGTTTTAGTAACACAGTCTATATGCATTGCTGTGCAACTGCAACACAAAACTTCTTTTAAGTACATACAATGCACCACATGTGCACAATGCATCGGCTAAGCTCTGGTTTGCATACATAGAGGATATTTCAGGTTTTTTTTTTAGCTCCTTATACTTATGTTGAACTATCAGTGGTGCTTCAGTGCTGTTAACTGCGTGTGGAATGACTTTATACATTGTGTGTGCGCGCATGTGTGTGTTTGAGGGGACAATGTTATCTCTTTTCTCCTGAAGCTGTATTATTTATTAAAGCCGCATCTCGCTCTCCCTACTCTTTGACTCGCGCTCATGTTCAAAGAAAACGTTTAATCTTGCAGATACATTTTAATGGCTGCGTTTAGTAGCTCGCCACTTTTATCATCAAAGCTGGTGTTGGAGCTTGTACGAGTGTTTCTCGGGTGAAATGAGTTAAATGACTCAAGGCGTGCGAGATGGCGAGAGTTAAAGAGGGCCAGAATGCAGAAGAGATCCAGTCGATAAAACGCCGGCGCACTTCACTTCCAGGCCAACAGGAAGCACTGAGATACAAAGAACATTGATTTAGCTGTTAAAACGAGTCTGGAGCGTTTCTGTTGCTTCCACCATGTAGCTCGCATGAGGTTTGGGCACTGTATATATATTTAAGATCAGTTAGTGAGAGGCCTGTATAGACAGACTTTCAGAACATCAGATGAGTTTCTCTCCAGTAATTTAATCTGATGGAATTGAGAACATTTTGTAGTTGTTATTACACTGAAAATAAACCTATTCATTTTATTTACTACATTTTTAAAGGTAAGGGGTTGCAAACTATTTATATGTGCTGAATTAAGGAAACAAATTAAATGTAGTAATGTTTAACTTCATTTTTTTGTTTAAATTTAGCCAATAGAAATTGATTGCAACCACTCACCTTATTTGTTTTCAGTGTAATTGAATAGTTTAAATTAAATAACTTTTTAATTATTAATAATAATAATGATTATAATAATACCTAACAATAATATATACACACACACACACACACACACACACACACACACACACACACACACACACACAAACACACACAAACACACACAAACACACACACACACACAAACAAACAAACAAACACACACACACACACACACACATGTAACTTCCCCTTTTACCACAGTAAAGCTCTTCTTTCCAATGATACCCAGTTTGTGTTTGTAGCTTACTGGAATCAGGAACTGTTAATATTTAATGTTAGGTAGTTGTAAATCCCCAAAATTGAGTGCTGGCGAACAGGTTTTAAAAATGCTCCAGTGTCCCTGAATCTGTGGTTAAATTCAGTTAATAGAGAAAACATTACCTTTAAATAGAGTGTGTATGAATTGAATGAAAGAATGAATTAACCCAACCAATAGTGTTTTCAAAATCATTGATCGACCCAATCAACCCCTTTCCCTAAACCCAAACGATAGTGCTTTCGAAAGCATCAAATGACCCAATCAACTCCTTCCCTGAACTCAACCGGTAGTGTTTTCAAAAGCATTGATTGACCCAATCAACCCCCCTTTCCTAAACCCAACCGATAGTGTTTTCAAAAGAATTGATTGACCCAATTAACCCCTTTCCCTAAACCCAAACAATAGTCCTTTTAAAAGCATCAAATGACTCAATCAACCGGTAGTGTTTTAAAAGCATTGATTGACCCAATCAACCCCTTTCCTAAACCCAACCGATAGTGTTTTCAAAAGCATTGATTGACGCAATCAACCCCTTTCCTAAACCCAACAGATAGTGTTTTCAAAAGCATTGATTGACCCAATCAACCCCTTTCCTAAACCCAACCAATAGTGTTTTCAAAAGCATTGATTGACCCAATCAAACCCTTTCCATAAACCCAAACGATGGTCCTTTTAAAAGCATCAAATGACTCAATCAACCGATAGTGTTTTCAAAAGCATTGATTGGTTACAACTCTGGTTACAACCCTGTGGTTACACTCAGTTAATAGAGAAAACATTACCTTAAAATAAAGTGTGTATAAATTGAATGAATAAACGAATGAACGCATGAGGGAATGATTGAATAAAGTCCTTTCCATTTTTCTTGATGAACCAGCATGGCCATTATGTGATTTGCATTGGACTACACATGCTGATTGGTTATTACTCAGTTATTACCATGACTTTTTACTCTCTGATTGAAAAATTCACCTGCAACCACAGGATTGCAGCCTAGTTTAATAACTACCGGGCCAGCAGCCACAACTCGACTCTGTTTATCCTTAAAACGGAAAGTGCCTTTCATTTTCTCAAAAGTGAGTGCATCATAAAGAGCAGAAAGACAACATAAAAACAAAAGAGATAAAAGCAGGGTACAATATCATACAAAAACCACAGACAAGAAGCCTGCTGACTGATGTTATGACTGATGAGCTGTTTTTCTGGAGAACAGAGCGCAGCGGTGGCCTGTAATGAAAGCCTGAATCGTGTTGTTTGATATTCGCCTCCGTTCATCTCTCAGGGTTTTCATGTTCATAACAAACATTTGGGTTTTAATCCAGTTTGAAGAATCTCTACAATAACCCTGAGCTCGCAGTCAAACGGGCGAGTGGTGTGAGGGAGGAACCACAGTCTTCATCAGTGTTTTATCTGGAGGGTTGAAGCCAGCGAGGTGAAGATGAGGTTTACTGGTGCGTCACCATACTGTATGTTGCATAGTGATCTCCATTCATTTAGTCATTTACTTCTCGGCTTAGTCCCTTTAACAATCCGGGGTCGCCACAGCGGAACAAACTGACAACTTATCCAGCATATGTTTTACGCAGTGGATGCCCTTCCAGCTGCAACCCAGTTCCCCCTATACCACGTTTTTGGACTTGTTGGGGAAACTGGAGCACCCATAGGTAACCCATGCGAACACGGGAAGAGCATGCAAACTCCACACAGAAACACCAACTGACTCAGCCGAGTCTCGAACCAGGTTCCTGTACTGTGCAAGTCAATATTGCACTCTAAAAAATGGCAGGTTATTTAAACCAAAGTCGGAGTGTAAGAGGGATTAACCAAACTGCTGGGTTATTTTAATTCATTCATTTTCTTGTCGTCTTAGCCCCTTTATTAATCCGGGGTCGCCACAGCGGAATGAACCGCCAACTTATCCTGCAAGTTTTTTACACAGCGGATGACCTTCCAGTCGCAACCCATCTCTTTGAAACATCCACATCCACACACACACACACACACACACACACACACACACACACACACACACACACACACACACACACACACACACACACACACAACGGACAATTTAGCCTACCCAATTCACCTGTACCGCATCTCTTTGGACTGTGGGGGAAACCAGAGCACCCGGAGGAAACCCGCGCGAACACAGGGAGAACATGCAAACTCCACACAGAAACGCCAACTGAGCCGAGGGCTCAAACCAGCAACCTTCTTGCTGTGAGGCGACAGTACTACCTACTGCGCCACTGCTTCGCCCCACTGGGTTATTTTATTGATTTCAATTAATTTGACAAAATTTAAGCAAATGTCTGTGTTTGTCCATATTTTAACAAATTCGGGTGGAAATAACACAGCCTTTTTTTAGAGAATGCCATTGTAAACTTTACTTAATGTAAACCTTTAAACAATTTGAAAAAAGGGGTTGTTTTAGCCTAATTTGGGATCTAATTGGGCCAATGGTTATTATTGGGTTGGAAATAAGGTAAAACACTCAAAAAATAGAATGGGCCATTTAAATTTAATATAAAAAATAACCCAATATTGCAACCCAGGTTCATTATGGATACATTCCCCCATCTACATTTCTGGAGAGCCCAAAATACATCCTAGAAGCTACATTTTTGTAAATCCTCCAGAAGCAACTTTGGACGCCTTTTCAGATCTCAAATTTTTCTCGTGAGTGACATTTGTGCCTGCTGTTCTCGCATAAATCCACCAGAGGCAGCTGTCGACTGATCGACATCCAATAACCCTAACCCCTTTCCCTAAACCCAAATGATAGTGTTTTCAAAAGCATCGACTGAACCCGATGAACCCCTTCCCTAAACCCAACAAATAGTGTTTTTAAAAGTATCAAATGACCCAATCACCTGCTTCCCTAAACTCAAACGGTAGTGTTTTCTAAAGCATTAATTGACCCAATCAACCCCTTTCCTAAACCCAACCGATAATGTTTTCAAAAGCACCGAATGACCCCATCATCCCCTTCCCTAAACCCAACCAATAATGTTTTCAAAAGCATCGACTGACCCGATTAAACCCTTTTTCTAAACCCAACCAATAATTTTTTCAAAAGCATCGACTGACCCGATAAACCCCTTACCTAAACCCAACCGATAATGTTTTCAAAAGCACAGACTAACCCGATCATCCCCTTCCCTAAACCCATCCAATAGTGTTTTCAAAGCATTGAATGACCCGATCACTCCCTTCCCTACACTCAACCGGTAGTGTTTTCAAAAGCATTAATTGACCCAATCAACCCCTTTCCTAAACCCCACCGATAATGTTTTCAATGGCATCGACTGACCCTATCAGCCCCTTCCCTAAACCCCACCGATAATGTTTTCAAAAGCATCGACTGACCCAATCAACCCTTTCCCTTAACCCAAACGATAATGTTTTCAAAAGCAATCCAGAAAAAGAAAAGCCCTCGCAGCAGCTTGACTTTTTACTACATTTTCAGATCTTACCACATTATTTACTTGTTTATTTCCTTTTTAGCATTTGCTTTACCTGCTTTCTGAAACCATTCTTTGCCAGACTCGAACCCCATCGTAGCGGTCTACACCGATTCACCTCCCAAATCCCCCAACGTAAGCGGCGAGTCACTAGGCAAAGTTGTTACAGCGGAAAAGCCAGCCACATGGAAGTTAAAATAACAAAACACGCATTTAAACAGACCTTTTGCCTCTCTCGGGTAGTGCGGAATACATTTACAATCTGTATATCCAGCATTTTGTGTTCTGACGGCTGTGAAGAGTTTGAGTACCACCACCTGACCCTCGACACCGTTCTTTTAAACTTTTTATTCATGTTGGATTATCTTAACCCAATTTTGGAATAAATATGGCCAATAGCGATCATTGGGTTGCAAATACAAATCAAGTACAACAGTTTACTATGAGTGCCACCATACACCTGCTGTCCAAATTTCTGCGTCGTGTGGCAACATATGGAAAAACTATGTAGTCTCCATGTAGTCTCCATGCCCATGTCCCACTTTCATAGTAAGCTTAGTAATATTAGCTTAGATAAGGAAAAACATCATTGTTGTAATCTCACATAAAAACACTGTGACCAATAAAAAAAAACATTGTATTTTAATAATCCTGTGCGCATTGTAAAAGTCTGTGTTTTGTTCAAACTGTTCTGATTTTCACCTAAATTCTACACTCACAGGATTTACCTGAGAATGAGGAAACAATGGTGTTTGAGTATGGTATTAAATTTTATGTGCTGAACTCTTATTATCCAGCTATGGCTATGTATAGAGTTTCATTATATAACACCTTTAAGGCATAACCAATAGACAAAAAGTGTGCACTGGGGAAGCAGGGTAAAAAAAGGTTGAAAAGAAAAGATACTAACTGAAAAAGACTTTAAGAATGAAGGTGAAGAATTAGGTGTGAGAGCATGAATGAAACCATCAGGGAGTCTTTAATCTCCAGTGCCATCTCAGGAATTAACCTCACCGAGTAGGGGATGGAGGAACCAGAAGCATCCCCTCCTGTACCACCGTTTGAAGAATTTATCTTCCAGGAGCTTGCAGTAAGCTTTTGAGAGTTCATTTGAAGTCCAAGGTCTGCCTTGTACATTGGTAATATCAGCTCTCTGCCTGATTTCATCACAACCCTGCTGTGTCAGACTTCGACTGCATGGTGCAGCAACCTCAGGAGTCACTTAAAAATATATATATCTCTATCTGTTTTATGACACTTTAGCTTGTGAATTGTATAAATTGAGGGTCCTTTTTCAGGATTGTTTGCCTTAGCTAAGAGGCTGTTTACAAGACAACAGTTTCACGCAAAAATAGAAACTTTTTATGCATTTTGCCTGTTCGTATAAACCAGGAAATGGTGACATCATGCATGCGAGTATTACTTATTACGCATGTACAGTTGAAGTCAGAATTATTAGCCCTCCTGAATTATTAGCCTGCTGTATGTTTTTCCCCAATTTCTGTTTAACAGAAACCTTTTTTTTCAACACATTTCTAAACATAATAGTTTTAATAACTCATTTCTAATAACTGATTTATTTTATCTTTGCCATGATGACAGCACATAATATTTCATTCATTCATTTTCTTGTCGGCTTAGTACCTTTATTAATTCGGGGTCGCCACAGCGGAATGAACCGCCAACTTATCCAGCATGTTTTACGCAGCGGATGCCCTTCCAGCCGCAACCCATCTCTGGGAAACATCCACACACACACACACCAACACACAGTCATACACTGCGGACAATTTTGCCTACCCACTTCGCCTGTACCGCATGTCTTTGGACTGTGAGAGAAACCGGAGCACCCGGAGGAAACCCACGCGAACGCAGGGAGAACATGCAAACTCCACACATATAAACAGCAATCTAGCCGAGGTTCGAACCAGCAACCTATCGACCATCTTGCTGTGAGGCGACAGCACTACTTACTGCGCCACTGCTTCGTCCCTACATAATATTTCTCTAAATATTTTTTAAGATACTCGCATTTCAGCCCAGAATCAATCTGAAAACGTACCCCTATATACATTTTTGGGAAGCGCCAAATACGTCACAGGAGCTACATTTTTTAGTTTTTGTTTTCACAAATCCACCAGAGGCCACTGTGTACGCTTTGATCTCAAATTTATCTCGCAAGTACCATTCGTGCTTGCTGTTCTTGCACAAATCCACCAGAGGCAGCTGTCGACTGACTGATCCACTCACCCACCCTCCTCCTTCCTTAAACCCAAACAATAGTGTTTACAAAATCACAGATAAACCCAATCACCCCCTTCAGTAAAATTATCCGACAGTGTTTAAAAAAAAAAATTAAAGAAATGTGCCCTGATTTTTACCACCTTTTCAGATTCCACACATTCTCACCCTGTTGTTTACTTTTTTTTTTTTTTTTTGGCATTTGGTTTTGTCTTACCGGCTTTCTGGAACCGTTCTTCACCGGACACAAACCCTGTCATCGCAGTCACTTCCTCTCTGCGCCAACGTAGGTATGCGGTGAGTCACTGAACAAACTGGTAACAGTGGAAAAGCCATTCATATGGAGGTAATCAGTCAGTCGGTAAGCGTGAAAGGGAATGGCGTCATACCGCCCTGTAGCATTTGTTTTAAAGACAAACTGCAGCCATATGTACTTCTGGCTACATAATTTGTGATCTCCAGGAATGTAAATGGATCTACAACTTCAGAATGAGCCTCTTCTGGATTCTGTGTTCAGTCTGTGGCATTTAAAGGGTTAACTAGCCTTAATTAGGCAAGTAATTAGGCATCATTGTATAACAATGGTTTGTTCAGTAGGCAATCAAAAATTGTGTTAGGAACACCCTTAAAAGAAAATTGAAGGCAAACATAAAATATTATTAGCCCACTTAAAAAAGCAGTAAGTAAACCAGCATACTATCATCTCAAAAACATTGCAACAATTAGATGCTTTGCTTCCAGGAAAGACTTGTTCATGCTTTTATCAGCAGCAGGGCAGATTACTTTAATGGAATCCTTACTGGTCTTCCCAAAAAGACAGTCAGACAGTTGCAGCTCATCCAGAATGCTTCAGCCAGGATTCTGACCAGAAGCAGAAAATCAGAGCACATCACACCTGTCCTCAGGTCTTTACACTAGCTCCCAGTTACATTCAGAATAGATTTTAAAGTATTATTACTTGTCTATAAATCACTGAATGGCCTAGGACCTCAACACATTACAGAAATGCTCACTGGATACAAACAGATCACTCAGACCATTAGGATCAAGCAAATTAGAAATTTCAAGTCAAAGTTCAGTCAAAAAGCAGGGTGTATCCAACTTCAGCTAGTGCGCCCCCTACTGCTGGAATCAGCTTCCAGAAATGATCAGATGTGCTCCTACATTAGTCACATTTAAATCAAGACTGAAAACACTGAAAACACCCAGTCGAGCCGGAGCTGAACTCCTGTCGGACAACATCTCCAGACTACTTCGCACCATCTGACTAGCAGGTAAAAATTCACAAAATTCACACTATAGCCACCTAGACTCTTGTTCACCCCACTTAAACATCAGTAACGCATATCTGGCGAATCCTATAGAGACTGTGTCTGTTCCTCGTATTATTAGATTAAGAAATAAACGTACTGTGTGCTCCAGAAAAAATCTAGTAAGAATCAAACCAGAAAAACCAGTAGAAAGTGAAAATACAAATTTCGTAAAACTTGGTCTCCTAAACATCAGGTCACTTGCACCTAAAGCACTTATCATTAATGAAATAATAACAGAAAACAATCTTAATGCACTCTGTCTCACTGAAACCTGGCTGAAACAAAATGACTATATTAGCTTAAATGAAGCAACTCCTCCAGGATTCTTATATAAACATGAGGCTCGTCAAACTGGTCGTGGTGGTGGAGTTGCATCAATCTTTAGTGATTTCCTTAATATTAAACAGAGAAACGGACTTATGTTTAGCTCCTTTGAAGTATTATCGCTTAATGTTCAGCTTCCAGATACTATACAAAAACCTATGTTATCTCTCGCTTTAATCACCATATATAGACCCCCAGGACCCTATGTCAAATTTCTAAAAGAATTTTCTGATTTTATTTCTGACTTACTAGTCAAAACTGATAAAATGCTAATTGTAGGTGACTTTAACATCCACATAGATGACGCTAATGATACATTAGGGCTCGCGTTTATGGATTTAATACACTCACTTGGGATAAAGCAAAACGTTGTGGGTCCAACCCATTGCTTAAAGCATACATTAGATCTAATTCTGTCTTATGGAATCGAGGTTATTGACGTAGACATTATACCACAAAGTGATGATATTACAGATCACTACCTCTTACTATATAAGCTATGTTTACCTGAAATCAGCAAACCCGCTCCAATACTCCGCCCTAGTAGAACTATTGTTCCGTCAACTAAAGATGAATTTATCAATAACTTACCTGATCTCTCTCTATTTCGTAATGCACCCGCAAACTCAAATGATCTTGATGTAGTAACCAGCAGTATGGATGCCATCTTTACTAGCACACTAAATACTGTGGCACCCATCAAATTAAAAAAGGCTAGAGAGATTAAAACTATACCATGGTATAATAGTCATACTCGTGCGCTCAAAACAGCAACCCGCGCCCTGGAACGTAAATGGAAAAAAACTAATTTAGAGGTCTTTAGAATTGCGTACAAAGACAGTATGTCCAGCTATAGGAGGGCTCTAAAATCTGCCAGGACCGAGCACCTGCGCAAACTGATAGAAAATAATCATAACAATCCTAGATTTTTATTTAACACCATCTCTAAATTAGCAAATAATCGGTCATCCTTGGAACAAACTACTCCACCGCAAATTAGTAGTGATGACTTCATGAATTTTTTCAGTAATAAAATAGAAGGCTTTAGACAGAAAATAGGAGATGCCAAACTTTCTGCACCGGCTTATACTCCAAATCCTGTAAATATTTCATTAAATCATAATAATAACCTACACTGCTTCAAAATCATAGAACATGAAGAGTTAGTAAAAATTATAAATAGCTCTAAACCAGCTACGTGTATGCTGGACTCAATTCCAACAAAATTACTGAAAGAGCTGTTACCTGCTATAGGAGAACCTCTTCTTAACATTATCAACTCTTCTTTATCTATAGGCCATGTTCCAAACTCTTACAAGCTAGCTGTTATTAAGCCTATTATTAAGAAACCGCAACTAGACACCAACAACTTAGCAAACTATAGGCCTATTTCAAATCTTCCATTTATGTCTAAAATACTAGAAAAAGTTGTTTCCACTCAATTATGCTTTTATCTGCAGACGAACAATATTTTTGAAGTGTTTCAGTCAGGTTTCAGGGCTCACCACAGTACAGAAACCGCCTTAGTGAAAATAACCAACGATTTACTCTTAGCTGCTGACCGAGGGTGCGTCTCGCTATTAGTTTTACTCGATCTTAGTGCGGCATTTGATACCATTGACCACAATATCCTCATAAATCGTTTAAAGTCTACAGGTGTCAGTCGAGTCTTCATTGAGGCCATCTTCCAGCATAAACCACGGCGAATGAATTTCTGCACAAGACTTTTGGCCAGCGGAGAAATTAAAATGGTCGTGCCCAACTGAGTCTGGTTCTCTCAAGGTTTTTTTTCTTCACTCCCATCAGGTGAAGTTTTTTTTCCCTCTCCGCTGTCGCCACTACCTCGCATGGTTCAGGATTGGTAGAGCTACGCATCGATGAATTTGCTCTTCAGTGTTTGAACTCTCAGTAATGATTAAATCACACTGAACAGAGCTAAACTGAACTGAACTGAACTGAACTTAAACACTAAAACCTGAACCACACTGTTCCAGTTACTATGACCATTTTTGTGAAGCTGCTTTGACACAATCTACATTGTAAAAGCGCTATACAAATAAAGCTGAATTGAATTGAATTGAACTTCTGTTTAGCTGTGCCTTTACTGAATGAGCACAGTGCTACGTCCGACCGATCAAACTATTACGTCTTTCTTTTCTTTTCATTCTTTTATAACCTGATTTAACACATTTTAATAGTTTTTTATCTGTTTTTTTATATTTTTTATTCTTTGTTTTTATTTTCTTATACTTGTTTCTTTTATAATTATAATTATTTTATGTAAAGCCCTTTAAATTAACATTGTGCATTAAATGCATTGCAAGAATAAATTTGACACGCGACCCCCAATATCCTCTAAGGTGGTTATAAATATAGAAACCTTGCATGCAATGGCGCACACAATAGACCCAATAGACCCTAGTCTATTCTTCGTTAAATTTTTTTAATATATGTCAGTGCTTTAAATGTGCTAGAAATTTTAACCTGATCTTATAAAATCAATGCTGCATCTGATGATAATGCTTTGTCTTTAATGTAATGTAATTACCCTAGGGGTCGTAATCCAACAGAACTAGTAACTATAAGCTACTTTAGAAACTATATAGTATACAGTAACTAAAAACAACATTTTTTTTTCTCTTCAGTAGCTCATGGATAAAATATGGTAATTCTTATGGTTTAATAAAAATAAATAGATTTTTGGAAATTACCGGGCGACCCCCCTTCATTGTCAAGCGACCCCTCGAGGGGGGTCTCGACCCCCACTTTGAGAACCACTGGTCTACAGAACAAACCATCATTATACTATGACAAATTACTCTAACTTGCTTAGTAAACCTAGTTTAGTCTTTAAATTGCATATTAAGCAGAATATGTACTGTCATAATGGTAAAGATAACAAAAATCAGTTATTAGAAATTAGTTATTAAAACTATTTTGCTTAGAAATGTGTTTTCTAAAAACCTTTTCTCCGTTAAATAGGAACTGGGGGAAAAATATAGTGGGGGGCTAACTAATTCTGAATTAATTCTCTGTTACTCAACTGTAGAATCAATTTTCATTGAGAATTACTCCGATGCCATACAGTAGGTCAAACTGTGAGACCAGAGAGAATCTCCGTCACAAACTGGCTTTACTCCAGAGATGTTCAGGTTTCTATTCAATTCTTGTGCGGAGGAGAGAGAGAAAAAAGGGGACAAAAGCGTGTCTGTATGGATGCGAGTCAAGAAAGAGTGTAAAATGTTGCACAACACGAAGCAAAACACCAAATCAAAGGTCTCTGGCAAACAGACAGCATGCTTTCACTCTCATAAACAGAGAACTAGAGCACTAGCGAAGAAAATATAAAGCTAAATATGCTGCAAGACAACAGATACAGACCTGAAAAAACCCAAAGCGAAGGAAACGAAAGACAAAATAGACACTCACATGTAAACCCCTCCTCTCCTGTCACTTTAGGCTGAACGGAGAGCTGATATACTGAACCTTCAGAGAGAGGAATGGGCTATTAGACAAAACAATAGGAATGTAGAACAGAAACAGTGTGAGATGTGATTTGGTGATGTGGGACTGAAATGCATAAACAGAACTGATGGTGAGAGAGAAAGAGCATGAACAACTGAAAGGGAAAGAAACAACATACCAACACATGTATCAGGTGGAAACA
>NC_133180.1:8102500-8140000 GCF_049306965.1 Danio rerio | reverse complement strand
CTTTTGAGGAATGAGCTCTCCACTTTGAGCATGTGACACGCTATTGCAGGTTATCAACAAGGTTTTGCAGTTTGTACTAATTGTTTTGAGAAATGCATGAACTGTTGCGCAAATGTAAATAGTGTTGTGAGAAATAATAAAACGCATAATAAAAGTGCAATGTAAACAATAATAAGTGCAAAGATAAAGTAAAATAAATAAGTACTCAAGTGCTTTGTTGGTGTCTTTGCTCGGTGGAGTTGCGCAGGTAGAGTCGATGGTCTTTACGTTCGTCGGTCTTCACACGAGGCTGCCGCGAAAGCTGCCGCGGTGAGACTAGTTGCTTATATACACCTCTTAGCGTTTGCCGATTGAATTCAACTGGACACGCCTCGAGAGTAAAAACAACACAAACTGAGCCGGGGGGAGGGTGGGGCTTGGGGGATGGAGGTGGGGGAGGGGCTTCCACGATCCACACACAAGCTCTTCCAGTAACCAAGGAAACAGTGAGTAAATTTTCTAGTACCCCACACAAACAACTGAAAACAAGTCTAAATGTACTTACACGGTGCTGGTCTCGTTGCTAAAGTGCTTCTCCTAATGATAATAATAATAATAAAAACAACAACAGCATATTTGGGGATGTTTTGCTTTCACAACTCAAATCATGACCTGCAAAAAGGTTTTTCTTACTTAGAATTTTGTGCTATTGTTCTTCTTTATAGTCCAAATATCTAAAAATTCTTAAACCAAGAAGCATTTTTCATTTTCCAAAAAATATTGTTTTGTTTTTAGAAATAATAAGTCAAAATTAAGCAAGTTTTTTTTTCTTTAAAACAAGCGCAATAACCTTGTTTGAAGTAAGTGTATTTTGCTTACACCATTGGCAGATTATTTTGCTTGTTTAAAGGAATAACTCATTTAATTTGACTGCTAATTTCTGAAAACAGGACAATATGTTTTGCTCGTCTACAAAATTCAAGAATTTGCAGATATTTGGACTAGAAATAAGACAAAAGCACAGAGGAATAAACATATTTTTTGCAGAGTAGACTTAGTCTTTTATCTGCAGAAATTGTAATACCAGCTCAAATATAGTTCATTCATTCACTTTTTTCATTCAGCTTTGTTTCTATATTCATCAGACCTCGCCACAGCAGAATAAACTGCCAACTTATCCAGCACAGGTTTTATGCAGCGGATGCCCTTCCAGCTGCAACCCAGTACAAGAAAATATACACTTTCGCATTCACACACACACACACACTTATACACTACAGCCAATTTATTTTCATCAATTCACCTATAGTGCATGTGTTTGGACTGTGGGGAAAAACCGAAGCACCCGGATGAAACCCACGACAACAGAGGGAGAACATGCAAACTCCACACAGAAATGCCATCTGATCCAGCTGGGACTCAAACCAGAGACCTTATTGCTGCGGGGTGACAGTGCTAACCACTGAGCCACCGTGCCGTCCAACTCAAATATAGTTATTAAAAACAATTATTAGGTTATTGCAGACAATAAACATCACACACCCCTTCATGGGACAGATGTACAGGTCGTTTCAATCTGGTTTCACCCCTTATTATGATCTTCATTCATCGTGAGCAGCTCCTACATCACTAAGTAGTGCACTATAGGTTTTTGGAACAGAGTTAAAGAGTTAGAGTGAGAGCTGAGTGGGGTTAAATGGATTGTGCCTGTTCAACTTTTAAAAGGGAAGAACTTTTTAAAGTTTAAACTTAAGTGAGGAAGCGCCTGCGGGGAGAGACAGACACCAGAATCATTACACAACACAAAACAGAGGAGATTCACATCCGCGGCCTGTCTTTAGACGCCAGCGAACAAATTAAACTGCCACACTGACGCATCCACGGTTCATACATTGAGAGAGCATCAAAATACAGATGAGCCGCTATCGTGACAGTGAGTGAAACAAATGAAGGGCCATGTTTATGTGCTTTATTACATGCCAGAGAAATAAACACATCAACTAAAGCCATTGAAGTGAACAAGAAACTGAATTTGTAAATGATTTCGCTCGAGTTGCCGTGCGCATCTGCAAAAAATGCTTTTTTTACTTACATTTTTCGGTTTAGTTTTTAGTACAAATAACAAGAATTCTTATATTTTATGGACAAGCAAAACACGTTAGGCTCTATTTCAATGATTAAAGTTTAAAGCGCATGGCGCAAAAGCATTAAGGGCGTAAATTTACTTTTGTTATTTTAAGGAAAGAAAAATCCGCTCTGCGTCGTGGTGCATTGTCTAACATGGTTGTGCTTATTCTCTTACTGAGTTATGGGTAGTTTTCCACAGATTATTAACCCATCATTGAGTCTATTTATTTATTCGTGCAAATGTGTGTAAATTTATTTAGTTTTTAAAATAATTTCTGTAATACTGTTGACTAATATGAAAATGTTCATAAGATTTATTTACTATACAGGGCTCTTTTTTGACGATCCATGTGGAAAGTCCAAAGTATTAAAAGCGTGTCAGAATCCACTTTTACTATTTTAAGGACAGAAAAGACTGTTTCGAGCACAGCACACGGTCTAAAAAGGTTGAGCTTATTCTCTTGATGAGTTATAGGTGTGTTTTGAGAATAAACCAATCAGAGTCTCACATTCCCTTTAAGAGTCAGTTGTGTCGCGCCATAGTGCATTTGCTATTTACATGACGGACTTTGTAAGTGGAAAAACTGAGCATTTCACTAAAGAGAAAACAGTTAAACAGAGCATCTGCAGCGTAAGAATGAGATCATTATTTACTTTCACTTTCACTCTCGTGGATACTGAAACTTCTTGTACGCACAGATACCCATTAGCCTAAAAATAAGCACAAAGATTTGTTTTAAAACTATTTCTAAATTCAGTTCCAATTGCCAGCAAATGAATAAATGAACAATAATAATGAAGTGTGGTCAAAAACTGAGTTGTATCCAAATACACATGCTGTGCCCTATATGGTTTTAAACCAACAGGTGGGCAAATCTAAGCTTTGTTTTTAATAAAACAAATACAAATATGAAAAAAATAAATTATACTGCTAGCAAAAATAACATTATACAAAAGCAAATTGTTATGAATGAACTGAAAAAGCCCCCCAAAGTGAAGACAGCATAAAAAGTATGATTTTTATATTTATGTAGGCTAGAAAATAATATGTTTTGTAATATTTTAACCCTTTATATTTATATCCTATATATATCCTTATTATATCATATATATATATATATATATATATATATATATATATATATATATATATATATATATATATATATATCCTTAATATTTTAATTATTTTTCATATGTAAAGATATTTGTGTATTGCTGTGCATCCTGTCTGTATTAAGCAGTGTGTAGGCAAGGTGCACAACTAACGCACTCTGCGCTGGACTTTAGACCGGCTTTGTTCTGGTCTATAGAACAGTCTATTATAGTTTCTCAAAATAGCAATGCACCTGTAATGCGCCTCAACACCCCTCCCTTTTTAGACAAGAACGCCTATGGGCGCACATATGAGCGCAAATGCATTTGCTATTTAATCAGCGCGGTGTAACACGTCATAACGACTCTTGCATCAATTTGAAACTAGCAAACAACAATTGCGTCGCGCCTTGCGTAGCATTTCGCCGGGTGTATGATACGGCCCACATTATGTAAAGTACTATTTTCTGTCTTTTACTAGATATATTTTATGAGAGACTTGCTTTGTTTAACAAATAAGTAAATATAATTGGATTTGCACAGTAAACAAATAAATAAAATAATAAATAATAAATAAAAGTTAAAGGTATTATTGTTATTTCATATAATAAGTTTTTAGTTTTCCCTGAGATGGGTTGCGGCGGGAAGGGCATCCGCTGCGTAAAAACTTGCTGGATAAGTTGGTGGTTCATTCCGCTGTGGTGACCCCAGATTAATAAAGGGACTAAGCCAACAAGAAAATAAGAATGAATAAAGTTTTTTGTTATGATACCCCCAAAATCATTCCGCATGAATCCGCAAAATTTTTACAAAAATCTCAGCAGAAATAGCAAAAAATGTCCGCAGATTCTGTCTGGCCCTAGTTGTAGGTGTGTTTTGAGAATAAACCAATAACATTCTCATCTCCCATTCCCTTTAAGAGTCAGTTGCACCATGGAGCATTTGATATTTAGATAGTGGACTTTGTAAGTGGTAACTTCAATAGAAGCGAGAAAACAGTTAAACAGAGCATCTGCAGCGTGAGGATAAAGAATGAGCCTCCTCCATTCAGTCTCTTTACTTTCACTTTCTTTTTCTCTCTTTCGTGGATAAGGAAACGGTGTTGTATGCACAGACGTCCATTAGCCTACATAATTGATTTAGTTTGTTAAGCACAAAGTTTTGTTTCAAACTGGTTTTAAATTCAGTTCTAATTTAGCAAATAAATAAATGAACAATAATAACGAAATGTGATCAAAAAACTGAGTGTATCCAAACACACATGCTATGCCCCATATGGTCCAAAACCTGACAGGTGAACAAATCTAAGCTTGTGTTTAATAAAACAAATATAAATATGGTAAATAATACCGATAATAATAATATTATACAAAAGCAAGCTGTCGTGAATAAACTGAAAAAAGTCCACCGAGATAAAGGTGGTGGTTTTTACATTTATGTAGCAAATATTAATTATTGTAATATTTTAATCCTTTAATTCTTTTACATAAGTAAAGATATTTGTGTATTGCTGTATATCCTGCGTGTTTTAAGCAATGTATAGGCGAGTTACATAACGCGCTCTGTGCTGGATTTTAGACCTACTTTCAGCTGGTCTGTTGCACAGTCTATTTTACTTCCTCAAAATAGCAACGCGCCAACAATGCTCCTTAACACGCCACTTTTCTAGACCAGATTACCCATGAGTCGACAAAGTAGTGCAAATGAATTTGCCATTTAAACAACAATATGGAAAATAGAAAAATAAAGGTTGCGCGGGGCTGAAAATAGAAACACGTCGGGGGCAAACAGGTCTTGCACCTTATCACGCCGGTTGTATGATAAGGCCCATTGTGTTATTTTAAGAAATATTATGTCACAATTAAGTGAGGTAGTCCCTATAACGAGCAAAATAGTCTGCCAATGGAGTAAGGAAAATAATCTTATGCCAAAAGGACAAACTAAATTATTTTGCTCACCCTATTCATAGGTTCAATGTGACATCACACAGTGGTGCGACCGCTGTTTTTGTGACCGAACTGTACTATAGCTGTTTTTGTTATAATCACAGTTAAACAAATAAAACAGCCCTTTAACTTTTAAACAAAATCTTACTCTTATTTGCACGACCTAGAATGATGGAGTACAGTATGCTGCTACTTGTGGGTTTTTCACTGTCATAAAAAATGCAAACGTGTATAAGAGCAAGCGCTCCCTCATGGGTCTGTGTATCAGAAACACATGAGCACCAGGTGTGATCTGCCGTGTCTATGACACAAATAAGTGTGTATGTAAATATGTGCATGTGAGTGAATGTGTGTGGGTAGTCTCTGTTTTAGCGCATGCTTCTATATTCAGTTTAAACCAGAAGTTTACATACAAACTAAAAAAGGAACATAACCATTTTTCAAATAATGTCTGATGGCAAATCATACTAAATGTTTTCTATATTAGGTCCGTTAGGATTACCTAAATGATTTACATTTGCTAAATGCCAGAATAATGAGAGAATTTTTTTTTTTTTTTTAAGAATTAATTTTTTTTGAGAATCTTTTATATATTTTTAGACAGTCAAAATTTTACATACATTTCCTTGGTATTTTTTAGCTTTGCTTTTAAACTGTATAACTTTGGTCAGATGTTTTGGGTATCCTTCCACAAGCTTCTTACAATAGTTTGAAGGAATTTTGGCCAATTTTGGTCAGATTTGTAGGCTGTCTTGCTCGCACAAGCTTTTTCGACTCTGCCCACAAATTTTCTATAGGATTGCCATCAGGGCTTTGTGATGGCCACTCAAAACATTTACTCTGTTGTCCTAAAACAGTTTTTAAGTAATTTGGCAGTACGCTTAGTGTCATAGTCTGTTTGGAAGACCCATTTGTGGCCAAGTTTTAATTTCCTGGCTGATGTCTTGAGATGTTGCTTCAGTTTTTCTACATAATGTTCTTTCTTCATGATGCCATCTATGCTGTGAAGTGGACCAGTCCCTCCTGCAGCAAAACAGCCCCACAACATGATGCTGCCACTCCCATACTTCACAGTTGGGATGGTGTTCCTAGGCTTTGTCCTCCAAATGTAACACTGGTCATTATGGCCAAACAGTTCAATCTTAGATCCATCAGCCAACAGTCTTTTTCCCAGTGTAATCTAGTAAATTGTAATCTGGCTTTTTTGTTGATTCTGGCTTGTTGATTTTCCCATGTTGTCACACATGGAAGCAGTGTGTTTGATGTTTTCCTTAAATACTATTCTACAGTTGTGCTTCCAATTAACTCAAATGTTGTCAAGTAGCCAATCAGAAACTTCCAAAACCTTGACACCATCATCCAAGCTTTTTCAAAGGCGCAATAATTTTATTGTATGTAAACTTTTGACTTTCAAGAAACGTCATAACAATTTCTCAAAAAAATCTGCCATTATTCTGCTATTTAGTATAACAGAAATTTGATAATTCTAACTTGCCTAAAAGAGAAAAAGTTTAGTCGCATTAACATCTGACTTTTTAAAGAATAGTTATGTGCCTTTTTATACAGTGTATGTAAACGTCTGGTTAGCTGTATATATATATACACGTGTGTGTGTGTGCGTGTGTGTGACTGTACTCACTCTGTAGGCAGAGTCCGTCAGTGCAGTTCTGGGACTGTAGTGTGAGTCCATCACAGTCTTTTCCTCCATTCTGTGGTGCAGGAGAATTACACTCTCTCTTCCTCCACTGTGTGCAGTCAGTATTACAGGCAGACCACCGGCTCCAGTCAGCCCACTCGCCATCCACTAAACACACACAAACAATACTTCAGCTCTTCTACATTATGAAAAACATCCACCATCTTTGTTAGAGAGGCCCTACAGCATTACTAGTCCACTCATAGTTTAAGCCCAGCTCATACTGTGTGATTTTTCATAATGCTTCACGATTGCATCTTGTCAGAATGTGCAAACATGATCCCTATTGCAAACTTAGGCTACCTCTACAATAGTCATGTGCTGGTCTAATTCAATTCAATTCATATTTATTTGTATAGCTTCAGTGTAGATTGTGCCAAAGCAGCTTCACATAAAAGATTATAGTAAATTGAAACGGTGTCAATTCAGTTTTCAGAGTTGAAGTTCAGTTTAGTTCAGTTCAGTGTGCTTTATTTTCCCTGCTGAAAGTCCAAACACTGAAGAGCAAATCCATCGATGCGCAGCTCCACAAGTCCCAAACCAAGCAAGCCAGTGGCGAAGAACAAAACTTCACCAATTAACGAAAGTGAAGGAAAAAAAAAACTTGAGAGAAACCAGATTCAGTTGGACACAATCATTTTTCCTATAGCCAAAGTTCTTGTGCAGAGCTGCAGTCTATGCGCCGGAGGCTGAAGAACACTGAACGTCCATTGTGGAGGAACTGCAGGTGTAAATAGGTCACTGGCCGGGGGAACAAGCTGGCCCACAGGATTAATGCGGGGACTCGTTTGTCACTGGGGTCTTTCAGGAATCAGTCTCATGCTCTCCACTCCTTCATGACCACCACACCGTCTGCTCAGGATACAACCTGGTCCAGCATTATGGATGCCTCTAGAAGTCCTCTATGATTGGCACCATCTCTTCGTATGTGTTGTTTTTGAGGTCCTCAATGGTTGGCATAGTCTCTTCACAAGTCACAAATCACATCAATGGCACTGCACAATCTATAGAGGCTTCAGGATGAGCATCCCCAGGTAGCAATAGAGAACAAGATAAGATTCTGACGGTATGATAACCTTGGATAAAAATATCCAGGTTCCACAGTATTGTGATTACTGCTCTAAAATATGTTAAGAGATTCATTCAATCGCTATTTTTTTGTCCTGTGATTTAATTTCTTGCCATTAGCTTATTCTTTTGGTCATCTCAATGGTACTCCTTTCTTAATTCCTAGACAAATTTCCATCAAGGGTCGTTCATTCATTCATTCATTTATTTTCTTGTCGGCTTAGTCCCTTGATTAATCCGGGGTCGCCACAGCGGAATGAACCGCCAACTTAGCCGCAACCCATCTCTGGGAATCATCCACACACACATTCACACACACACACACTCATACACTACGGACAATTTAGCCTACCCATTTCACCTGTACCGCATGTCTTTGGACTGTGGGGGAAACCGGAGCACCCGGAGGAAACCCACGCGAAGGCAGGGAGAACATGCAAACTCCACACAGAAACACCAACTGAGCCGAGAAGCGAACCAGCGACCTTCTTGCTGTGAGGCGACAGCTCTACCTACTGCGCCACTGTCTCGCCCCATCAAAGGTCGTAACAATCATAATTGCCATTGAGGTAAGCAATGCAATCTTACTTCTAACTGAAAACAAGATAGTTTTACTACTTTGCAAAAAAATCACGTATATGCGAGGTTTAAACAGTTGTCTGACAACAGTCTGTGAGTATAAGCAGCTTCTAACAGTTAAAATGTATTAATTTAATTTTATTTAATAACACTTGATAAAAACAGTTTGCAGAAACACTTTGATTGACATTCTGCCTTTGTACGTGTCCTCAGATGGGGGAAGCCCTGATCATTAGTGGCCATCTCTCCCACATTAACATAGGATGTTTGGCTGTTTCTTAATATGCGTTCTTCAGCGGTCTTGCGTCCTCGTGTTCTCGCGTAACGTCATCATCAGCTGCCTAAGTTCAGTTCCAATACTCAAGACCGCAAGAACGGAGGATGCCTGAAACTTCACGGACGTGTTTATTTAGATTTATTAGCTAAGTTCAGAGATAGAACTTATTTGTCTCAGGAGTTTCCCTAAATGAGATGGTGAATATAAGCATCACCATGGACATCTTAATAAGGGAATAAACACATTAAGGGTGTTTGTTTGCTGAAATTCGCATTAAAATCTGTTTTATTGATATTGTGCAATGCATATTTGTGAAGTCTTTATCCACAGTATATATATTGAAAAGGGGAAAAACAAATTGTTGTACAAAGGCTGTAATGTTTAAATAATTTTTCCTTAAAACACGTGAAGGTCATGTGACCATCAGGAAGAACGCAGCATCTCATTTCTCACAGGACATGTTCTCTTTTCTCGTGGTCTCCTGAGTTCGTTCTATCGAGGACACCTAGCAAGACCAGTCTCCACAAGAACGCACGTCCATTCTCTTGAGAAACAGCCTTAGTCTTGTTTTTGAATCCGCCACTATGCTGACACATAGGCATTTGTAGCTCCGCCCTCTTTTAAAAAGAGCACAATCTCATTTGAAATTAAAGCGACAGTCAACAAAATGCCACAATTAGGATCAAAGCCTAAAGGAGTCAGTTTCAAAGAGTTATAAAACATTATTTGTGGGGTATTTTGAGATAAAACGTCACACACACACACACTGTGGGGCAGAGGGGTAAACTAAATTTCTCTCTGTCTCGCGCTGAACGCAGTCAACCAATCACAACAGACTGGGTCATTGGACCAATCAGCGCTGATTAGCATTGTGCTAAGAAGAGATTTGGGAACAAATGAAATGCTGAATGAATCATATGGGAGTCGTTGGGATAACTAGGTAAAAATAAATGCATGTTATTAGACAATGAAAGTGTTTTTTGATCTTGCATGCATATCAGCCTGTTGTTGGAGACCGCCAAAACCAAAATATGACTATAGGGGCTCTTTAAAATGCTGCTTCTGAGAAACGGTTTGGTTTCAGAATTAGTAAGTTGATGATGCAATACAAACCAACACCATTTGATGGTAGGATTGCACACGGTACAGTTAGCGCCAACAGTTGAGAACACATTCTCACATACAAGAATGCACTCGAGCGTTAATGAGTGATGCAAAAAAAAGAAAAAGTTGACTCTGAATGTCGTGTGTTTAAAAGTGAAAGGACACAAAATACTTCTTCACCAATATAGGACATAAAGCGATATGTCTAATATGCCAAGAAAGTATTGCTGTAGAAATTACAGCATCAGTCATCCTTTTTGAAAAGAAGATTCTCATCATGTGCTTTTTTTCTATGTCTGCCAATATATTTTATATTTTCCACCTCCAATTTACTTAATTGTTTTATAGTATTAATAAGTACATCTACACTCACCGGCCACTTTATCGGGGCTGTGATTTGCGCCGGATGGCTGCTGGACCAGTTGGCTGCCCGCACTCAACGGACTGTTTTCCATTACCCCTGTTCCCATCCCCTCTGTCTATGTTGTGTCTTGCCGGTGTGCTTATGCTAAGATAGGGCTGTTTTTTTCCCTTTTCTCACTTTGTCCTAATCAAGGGCAAGCTGAGGGGGTGTTTTTTAGCCTAACTGTCCAAATGTATCTTTCTTCGTTTCTAAATGCTGCCTCCTAAGATCTGTCTCCCTTGAAAAGTTGTTTGTGATGTATGGTCTGGGGGGTCCAATTTCGCTATACGAAAGTGTAGTGACAAATAAAGGCTTGATTGATTGATTGATTGATTAGGTACACCTGTCCAACTGCACGTTAAAGCAAATTTTTAGCCGGCCAATCACATGGCAGCAACTCAATGCATTTAGGCGTGTAGACATGGTCAATATGACCTGCTGCAGTTCAAACCCCTCTGGTCTTAAAAGCTTGCCCACTTCAGCTCCAGGGACACCATACAGACATATTATTTTAGATCTTGTAAAAAGGAGAATAATAGGGCCCCTTTAAGGAAAAACTCCCTTCATTTTGACTTCTTATCTTCTTGATTTAAGAATGCTTAGATATTTGGACTGGAAACAAGACTAAAACTCGAAGTAAGAAACGCATTTTTGCAGTGTAGTACTTTAATTGGTTTGGTGCATTAGCACTGAGTTAATGAACTATGGTAATTAACAGTAAATTTAGAAATGTTGCTACTGTATTACAGTAGAGCTTTTCTATTTTAAACCTGGCTATGAAGGATCTTGAGTAGTTGAGTTTGCCTGAATGTATCCTGCAGTATGTGGGTCAGTCATTAGCGTCTGACTGCTGCATCTCTCCTGCTGGGTGCACAAGCTTTAATCTCACCTTCTTCACAGCGAACTGACTCTCAGCAGCAGCAGGAGGAATGGAAATGTGCTCGGCCCTTGGGGGCCCCTAGGGGCCACAGAATAGGGGAAGTGTCTAGCTTGAAAGCTGAACTGATGGGCCTGGAAAAAGATGCATTTGTCTGATGCTATCAAGAGGCGAAGAACTCAAACCGGACCAGAAAAGAATGAAGTTTTTATGAAAGGAATGCCTCCCTTGGAATTCAATAGTCTCACAGGCGATTTTTCCAACCTTCTGTTTATGGAAGGAATTCTTCATTTGGAAGTCACTTTGGATAAAGGCGACTGCAAAGTGGAAATATGTCAACGTAGGAGGGAAAAATAGGCAAATAATGAAAATGAGGCAAATTCCTCATCGTGTTCGTTTCAGGTTTATGAGCTGACCTCGCTGTGTGCTTACGGCATGACGGAAATGTTTCAGATTACAAACTTGATGAAAACGTACACTTGCTTTGGCATGTTGCTGTTGGTATGTGCATGGCATTAAAAAAGTTTTGTTAAGTGAAATAATGTAAATAAATATTAAAAAAAAAAAACTTTTATTTGAATGAAAATATAAATGTTGTGCAAAAAGTACTGAAGCTAAATCTGAAATCTAAAAAAACCTAAAAAAAAATTAAGCTTAGCTGATGTAAAAATACAAAACACAACATAATTACTAAAATTAAAATTAAAAAGTAAAAAACAAACATATTAGCTTTTATTATTTTATTTCCATTTCAGTTACTCATGCGATGCTATATATTTAAGATTTATCAATAGTATAACACTAAAAAAAACTGCTGTGCTAACAATTTATTGATTTATTTTTGTACTTTTTATGTTACTCTACTACCTGACATAAACTCTTGTTATAAGAGCAACAAATAATAACTAGACTTCTAGATGATCATTTGGAAAAGTGGCAGAAGGTTGATTTTTTTGTGAATCATCTGTTGAGCTGCATCCCGATCATCACAAATACTGCAGAAGACCTACTGGAACCCACATGGACCCAAGTTTCTCACAGAAATCAGTCAAGTTTGGTGAAGGAAAAATCATGGTTTGGGGTCACATTCAGTATGGGGGCGTTCGAGAGATCTGCCGAGTAGATGGCAACATTAACAGCCTGAGGTATCAAGACATTTGTGCCGCCCATTACATTAAAAACCACAGGAGAGGGCAAATTCTTCAGCAGGATAGCTCTGCCTCTCATACTTCAGCCTCCACATCAAAGTTCCTGAAAGTGAAGAAGGTCAAGGTGCTCCAGGATTGGCCAGCCCAGTCAACAGACATGAACATTATTGAGCATGTTTGGGGTAAGATGAAGGAGGAGGCACTGAAGATGAATCCAAAGACTCTTGATGAACTCTGGGAGTTCTGCAGTTCTGCCATTCCAGATGACTTTATTAATCAGTGATTTGAGTCATTGCAGAGATGTATGGATGCAGTCCTCCAAGCTCATGATGGAGTCAGACACAATATTCATTCTTTTTTCATGACACTATATTCTAAAGTGTACATTATTTCTGTTAAATGACAAGACTTTTGTCTAAGCAAAGTCAGACCTTACTAATGAAATAATTAAAAATCAAGGCAGGATCATAGTTTATTTTGATAATACGCATAATCTAGAGCAGGGGTTCTCAAATGGTTTGCTCATGGGACCCACATTTTTACATGGTAATCAAGCCGCGACCCAAATTTTTAGGAACTAGAATATAATTTTAGGAATTATAATTCGTTTGTATTTATTTGTTAACATACACAAGTGGAGTCAGATAAAGCATAAGACAATCACCAAGACTTACAAATAAACAATATTTAATACTGTAAACAGTGGTTAGGTTAAGGCAAAGTTAAGTTACCATGAACTAACCTGAACTGTTAATAAAATATTAACACTGATTCGGTTGAACAGAACAAACCAGCAAACTTAAGTAAAATGATTAAAATAATCATAACCATTCATTCATTTTCTTGTCAGCTTAGTCCCTTTATCAATCCGGGGTCGCCACAATGGAATGAACCGCCAACTTATCCAGCAAGTTTTTACGCAGCAGATGGATGGATGGATGGATGGATAGATAGATAGATAGATAGATAGATAGATAGATAGATAGATAGATAGATAGATAGATAGATAGATAGATAGATAGATAGATAGATAGATAGATAGATAGATAGATGGATGGATGGATGGATGGATGGATGGATGGATGGATGGATGGATGGATGGATGGATGGATGGATGGATGGATGGATGGATGGATGGATGGATGGATGGATGGATGGATGGATGGATCCCATCTCTGGGAAACATCCACACACACATTCACACACTCATACACTATGGACAATTTAGCCTACCCAATTCACCTGTACCGCATGTCTTAGAACTGTGGGGGAAACTGGAGCACCTGGAGGAAACCGATTCGAATGCAGGGAGAACATGCAAACTCCACACAGAAACGTCAACTGAGCCAAGGCTCAAACCAGCAACACAGCGACGTTCTTGCTGTGAGGCGTTAGCACTACCTACTGCGCCACTGCTTCGCCCATAATCATAACCATTTTTATAATATTCACCAGTTATTTGCTCTTCTGCTTTTGTGTGGGCTTTCTTGGCCTTTGCCACAAGGGTGAGGACAGTAAAATGTCTAGAGTGCCTGTACTTGTTTTAAACATTAAGTTGTTAGGCCCTTTTGTGATGCTCTTAGCTCTTAGAGTCGTCTTTGAAAATAGTCCACAGGTTTGTCCTTGCAACTGGGATGTTTGGTTTCTAAATGTCGTTTTAATTGAGCAGGTTTCATGCTGTCTTGTGAGAGCACCTCACTTCATATGACACACTGAGGTTTTAAGCCTTTTTTGTCGTCAATATATGTAAATTCACACTTTACATTTTCAGGGTCGTACTTGCGCTTCAAATTGTTATAAATTTACTTTTGTGCCTGAAGCAATTAGGTTACGTAATAAATGTAGTTAATCGATGGACTATGTTGTTGTTAAGTGTTGATGTTTATTGTGTTAAGTGTGTTAATTTTGTTATACTATATGTGAGGCACCACCATGTCGAAATGAATTGCCCCAAGGGGATTATTAAAGTTTTAAACTACTGTAAACTAAACTAAACTAAACTAAACTAAACTAAACTAAACTAAACTAAACTAAACTAAACATATTTGTTGCTATAATTAAATGAAATTTCACATTTTAAACAGTACGTTTGTCGCACGCGCATTTCAAAATAAAAGTCCTATCTAAGCAAAATAAGTAAAAAATTTAACTTTTGTTGTTTTATTGATCACACACTTCGCGACCCACTGAAAATGTGCCCGCGACCACTGATCTAGAGTCCTACATAAATAATAAAAAAAATCAAGGATGCTTGCAAGTTATTCTATCATTTGAATGGCACATGGTTCCACAAACTTGCCATTCACACTACTCAAGCTCTTCAGAGTTTTACCTGTGCAAACGGAGGTGCAGGCGATTTTCTGGATGGCCTGTCCATCACACGGCGAGCCTCCATTCAGTGGTGCGGGATTGGTGCAGCTCCGTGTCCGTTTCTGAAGGCCCCGCCCACAGCGACTGTTACACGGTGACCACTCAGTCCACGTCGACCAGCCTCCGTTCACTACCAAAACAAACACAGACACAATTATATATGTTAACAATGCCCTGAAGTGCCTTGAAATACACTGATGGGCAAGATGTGATGTACAGTTCAGTCTGAACTATTAGCCCTCCTGAATTATTACTCTTCCTGTATATTCTCTATCATATGACTGCACTCTTGCTTCGACTGCAACCCAAATCAATATTTCATGTCTATTTACTGCTTTATTTGGTAAACATGGGTGCTCTGCACACAGTGATATTGCACTGCAAGAGAAACCCATTATTTAGCAATAATGAAAGTATAGCTGTACATGATCTTTTCCTCATATACAGTCACAAACCACAGGTAATTTACCCTGTTTACTGCTCATTTTAAAGAGTTTCATTTCATTTTTCAGAATAAAACCGAGGATTATCTGTGTTCTTCTTAACTCAAAGCCACTTTCTGCTGTTTGAAATAAAGTGACTCTGTGCAGTACTGCAGTTGTTTGTGGTATTACTGTGCTGGTAATATGGTTGACTCCATATGATTTATCACAGAATTTAGCATATTTTCTGGGTCACCTTGAAAAGCGTCTCCTAAATGAATAAATATAAATGCATTAAAAAGTTTCTGTATGATTGCTGAGGGAAGATTTCGCATTTCTCAGACATTGCAGAGCAATCTGGAGAAAGCAAGTGAAGTGGGTCTTTGGAAAAGGTGCAGAAATCAAATCTACAAGCATAAACAGGATATTATATATGAGATAATTAAAGACAAAACTTGCTGGATAAGTTGGCGGTTCATTTCGCAATGGCGACCCCGGATTAATAAAGGGACTAAGACGACAAGAAAATGAATGAATGAATGAAACACATACGACTACATTTATGCAATCACTAGCCTTTTTGGTTAGGGTCAGAATACAATTTTCAAGCTGGCATTCATTAGTCCTTTATTTGTCAGTGGTGGCCACAGCGGAATGAACCACCAACTATTGAAGCATATGTTTTACAATGTTTTTGTTTATATTTTGGGTGCCTTTCCAGCCGCAATCCAGTACTGGGAAACACCCATACACAAACTACTCTACGGCCAATTTAGCTTATTCCATTGACCTATAGCGCATGTGTTTGGACTGTTGGGGAAACCGGAAAACACAGAGGAAACCCACGCCAACTCAGGGAGAACATGCAAACTCCACACAGAAATGCCAACTGGTCCAGCCAGGACTCGAACCAGCTATTTCCTTGCTGTGAGGCAACACTGCTAACCACTGAGCCACAGTGTCACCCAGGTTGGCATTTACAGTTGAAACCAGAAGTTTACATACACTGTATAAAAAGAAACATCATCATTTAAAAAAAAAAGTCAGATGTTAATGCGACTACAGTTTTACTCTTTTAGGTAAGTTAGGATTATCACATTTGTTTCTGTTATGCTTAATTGCAGAATAATGAGAGATTTTTTTTTTTTTTTTGAGATTTTGAAGTCAAATGTTTACATACCATAAGATTATTCTGCCTCTGAAAAAGCTCAGATGATGGTGTCAAGGTTTTGGAAGTTTTTTGATTGGCTAATTGACAACATTTGAGTTAATTGGAGGCACAACTGTAGAAAAGTATTGAAGGAAAACCTCAAACACACTGCTTTCTTGTGTGACAACACGGGAAAATCAACAAGCCAGAATCAATATGGGGGCAGCAGCATCATGTTGTGGGGCTGTTTTGCTGCAGGAGGGACTGGTCCACTTCACAGCATAGATGGCATCATGAAGAAATAGCATTATGTAGAAATACTAAAGCAACTTCTCAAGACATCAGCCAGGAAATTAAAACTTGGCCACAAATGGGTCTTCCAAACAGACCATGACCCTAAGCGTACTGCCAAATTGGTTAAAAAGTGCTTTAAGGACATCAGAGTGAATGTTTTGGAGTGGCCATCACAAAGCCCTGAACTCAATCCTATAGAAAATGTGTAGGCGGAGTTGAAAAAGCTTGTGCGAGCAAGACAGCCAAATCTGACTACAGCTGATCCCTATCACTAAATTCAATATAAATATCCAGCTAAACTACAATCCTCATCTTCAGTTTGGAACCTCCCCATCCATCCCTTCTCCCTCCTCCTCAATTCTAAGTTCGGGCGACACGGTGGCTTAGTGGCTAGCACTGTTGACCCACAGCAAGGTGGTCTTAGGTTTAAACGCTAGCTGAGCCAGTCGACACCCTCTGTGCGGAGTTTGCATGTTCTCCCCGTGCTCGCGTGGGTTTACTCCGGTTTCCTCCCACAGTCAAAAAACATGCAACAAAAGTCACAAGCACCTAATACATACAAACCGGCGCAGTTGGCGGCCTATTCTTGGGAAGTTATCGAGAACTACCTGATCTCGTATCCCTACTAATGCTTAATAACCAGGCGGGAGCCTTGGGCTCATGTATCTCCGAGCTCAGGCTTCTATCCCGGGACAGCATGCCAAACCTGCAAAAATAGTCAAGCATTATCTAAGTGTGAACTCCTGAAAATTTGTTGTGGAGTTAATTCTGCAACGATGAGTCACACACAATGTTGCTACAAAGTTCACGCATGCACGCACACACACACACACACACACACACACACACACACACACACACACACACACACACACACACACACACACATTGATGTTCTTTCGGAGAACAACACAGAAGCTCTTAAACTGTCACCCCCTCTGCTGCTATTAACTTACTACATATCTCTCTCTCTCTCTCTGTATATGTGTGTGCGTGTTTATGTTCATGTGAGGGAGTAGATTAGCTGTAAGAAGATTCCTCCCTTTCCTTTCCATCTTCTTCATTTCAGAATTACGAGGCCATACAGACAAAGAGCCCGCGGCCTCATCTCTCCGTCTCTGAGAATTCAAAAACATTTGAGATTTTCACCCTCTAAATGCAAGCGATGTTCACCTGTGTACAGCTATGCTCCACTAAACACTTATTACTAGGGAGCTTATAACATGACCCCATCTTCAATATACAGTACAGTGCAAGTCAAAACGATTGACTCTCCTGCTATTTATTTCTTTTTCAAATATTTGCCAAATGATATTTAACAGAGCAAAAAATTGTTCACAGTATGTCCTATAATAATTTTTTCTTCTGGAGAAAGTCTTATTTGTTTTATTTCAGCTAAAATAATAAATAAAAGCAAAAAAATAGATAAAAGCAGCTTTTAACTTTGAAAAAACATGATAAGGTCAATAGTGCATATAAACACTCACCGGCCACTTTATTAAGTACAACTGTCTAACTGTTTGTTAATGTAAGTTTCTAATCAGCCAATCATATGGCAGCAACTCAATGCTTAGGCATGTAGACATGGTCAAGACGATCTGCTGCAGTTCAAACCGAGCATCAGAATGGGGAGGAAAGGGGATTTAAGTGACTTTGAATGTGGGATGGTTGTTGGTGCCAGATGAGCTGGTCTGAGTATTTCAGAAACTGCTGATCTACTACGATTTTCACGCACAACCATCTCTAGGGTTTACAGAGAATGATCTGAAAAAGAGAAAAATAGCGGCAGTTCTGTGGGCACAAATGTCTTGGTGATGCCAGAGGTCAGAGGAGAATGGCCAGACTGGTTCCAGCTGGTAGAAAGGCAACAGTAACTTAAATAACCACTCGATAACTGCAACCGAGGTCTGCAGAAGAGCATCTCTGAACACACAACACGTCCAACCTTGAGGCGGATGGGCTACAGCAGCAGAAGACCACACCGGGTGCCACTCCTGTCAGCTAAGAACAGGAAACTGAGGCTACAATTCACACAGGCTCACCAAAATTAGACAATAGAAGATTGGAAAAACGTTGCCTGGTCTGATGAGTCTTGATTTCTGGTGAGACATTCGGATGGTCGGGTCAGAATTTGGCACCAACAACATAAAAGCATGGATCCATCCTGCCCTGTATCAACTGTTCAGGCTGCTGGTGGTGGTGTAATGGTGTGGGGGAGATTTTCTTGGCACACTTTGGGTCCATTAATACCAACTGAACATCATGTCAACACAGATTTCCAGAGTATTGTTGCTGACCATGTCCATCCATTTATGACCACAGTGTAACCATCTTGATGGCTACTTCCAGTAGGATAACGCACCATGTCATAAAGCACAAATCATCTCAGACTGGCTTCTTGAACATGATAAGGAGTTCACTATACTCAAATGGCCTCCACAGTCACTAGATCTCAGTCCAATAGATCACCTTTGGGATGTGGTGGAATGGAAGATCCACATAATGGATGTACAACCGACAAATCTGCAGCAACTGTGTGATGCTGTCATGTCAATATGGACCAAAATCTTGGAGGAATATTTCCAGTACCTTGTTGAATATATGCCACGAAGGATTAAGGCAGTTCTGAAGGCAAAATGGGTCAGCGGCCAGTGAGTGTGTATGTATATACAATGTTTAATCAATCCATCAAGCAAACAAATTAGAGCACTATTTAAGCGCATACCTATTTCTGCAAGCACCACAACACCCCTGTTGCTAGGTTACAAGTAAAGACAATCACTTGCCAAAGTTGTTTTGGCGTTGTTCAGATTCGTAAATGCATTCAGTAGTTCAGCACAGAATTAAAAAAAAAAATCTCAGTATAATCTTCTGTGTTTGAAAGATGAAAGTCTTCAAAATTTGGAAGAACATGAGAGGCTGAGTAATTGAAATATTCATAAATGTAAATGAGTAAATGATGAAATGATTTCATTTTTGGATGAACTCTCCCTTAACGCAGAGCAGGAGAAACAATTATTCTTTAGCAAATAGCACTAAATACCAAAGCACCTAAAACCCACAGTATAACAAATCACACACACACCCTTGTGTTTTGAGCCCAAGTTAACTCATGGCCCAGTATTAGCGAGCTGATCTGAAGCGTGACATCGCTCACGAAAGACCAAACCCCAAAACACTGAGTCACTAAATCCACTGTGATGAGGAGGAGAGGATGATGATGACAGGAGCAAGAGCTGGAGGAAAATCTGCTCTTAAGCATCTGATAGTGTCTGAGACGTGCCCACACATACATGCACACTCAAGCACGGACACACACTCAAACACCCATACGTCCATGTCCATAAACAAGCAAATTTCTAGAGATTTTTTTTTACTTACCTTATACCTAGAACTTGCGCCATACCTACTATACAATATAGGAGAACAACTGACCTTTTGCTAAGCCACGCCCACAAACTGCCACCGACCAATCATGGCTTAGCAACTGTAGCTACGTGCAGGGGCTCTGTCAAGCTTTCGCGTGAGTGCATATGGATTGTGCAAATCTGATACCCGGTCTCCTTAAAGTTTGGACGGGATGGTATAATATTTTCCTTTTTCAAAACCTAAAACCCAAGAGGAGAAATGCCAGCGTGGATCAAGCTGTGTGAGGGGCGCTAAAGGAGCGGAGATAAGTTGGTTTTGTTTTGATATTCCTGACACATTCAGTGATAGACAGACGACAATACCTCACACACCTCTTACATTAAACACATCTAAACTGTGTTTCCTACAAAAACACAAAGCTGGTTATAATTCACAGCTGTCTTATTCCTTTTTTTCGCTCGATATTGTGAGTAATGCTCCGTTTAAGCCTTCGCCATAACGTTAGTCATACATATATACACTAGATATCGCATAGGGACCCTGAGCATGCGTCAATAGCGCCGCCACATTGGTACAGTGCTCCCAGGACAAATGTCATTCAACCGCACTAGTCAAGACAGTGTTATTACGTGAATATGTGGAACTTTAGCGGGGGATGTAGAAATGACCGAACAAAGAAAACAAACAACCCGGGCTCATTGTGGAAACGTAGCCCCATGGACATTTCTGCAGATAAGTCCCGGGAGGTACGTATTCGAGCGTTTTTTGTTTTCGCGGATCCGCGAGAGGCCGCTGTGCACGCTTTTTCGCGTCTCGGGCGCCTCTCGGGAGCACGCGCCGTTCGCGCCCGCGCTGTTCTCGCGCGAAAAGCCGCCAGATCGGCCGACCTGGCCGCCCTCCTCTTCCTCCTCCTCCTTCTCCTTCCCTAAACCCAAGCGACGGTTTGCAAAAGCCATCCAGAAAAAAAAAAAAAAAAAGCAAAAGCCCTCGTCTTCGATTTCGACCGCATTTTCGGATCCCGCCGCGTTCTCGCTCTTATTTTTTCGGATTCTGTTTTTCATCTTACCTGATTTCTGGAACCGCTGTTCCCCGGACTCGATCCCGGTTTTCGTCCCCGCGGCCGGCTCCTCCTCGTCCTCCGGGGCCTCTGCTCCGCCGACGCAACGCTGTGAGCTAAGTGGACAAAGCCCTTCACTCAGAGACGAGCCGTCTGCCGGCGAGCGCGAAGAGGAGGACTGGAGCGGCACCACACCGCCCCGCAGCGTTCGCTCGAAAAAAAATAAACACGGCCGTACATACCCCCGGCCACGTAAATTGCGGTCTCCAGAAACGTCCGCGGGGCTACGTTTACAGAATGAGCTTGGGTTGAAAACAAAGCACAGTCAAAACATTTCAAAGGCAAGCTTTTTTTACATTTTTGTATGTTCTAAACTTTTGTGCTCAACAGGTAACGTTATTGATGATGATACAGTCACTTAGCCTACTGCATTCACCGTAAGGCAAAGCAGCTCCAACTCGCACTAAACACTCGGCTTATGCTAGTTTTGTTGAATAAAATCAGCAAACAATGCAAAAAAAATATGACGAGATGCTGCGGTGCCAGAAACTTGTATTATTGTCGGCTAGTGAAGGAGTCGTTCATAACGGGGATTCATTCACAAACTAATCGCTCCCTCCGTCAGTATGAGAAGTGAAAGCAGGGGAGGAGGTGTGTTTCTGGGCACGGATTAGATCAAATTTAACAGGGAGGGAGGATAGTACATTTCTGTACACACAAACACAAGCTTTTTGTCAGGAATGCCAGTGCGATCACTGATCCATCAATGTAGAAAAGTGATGTAAAATTATTATTTTCATAATTTTAAAAAAATTGCATACTAACATCCAGGAAAACTCCCGATCATAGATATATGTGTATATGTGTATATCTCTGGCTTTGGATGGCCACAGTCCTCCACTGCACCTTGGTCCTGCATTCATTTCAAAGGAGCGCTACCCTGTTCCAAAATGGCGTCTCTATTGACGCATTTCTTCCAATAGACAACAACAGGGTAGGCGAGATCTAATGTATATATCTATGAACATTAGTAACTTAACGTTAGTCATATTAATAGTGAATATAGATCATAATGATATGAGTTATTGAAAATCTGTTGCTAACTGTACTGATCTTCATATTTCCATCTATTTCAAGCTACGAATATTTGAAATTACAAATCAACAGAAAAAAAACGAGATATGATCACAAACTGAGCACTTGCGATCAATATACTTTACCCGCGGCTGTTTTCAGTCATTTATAAAGAGCACACTGACATATTGACATTAATAGGTAACTTACTGTACATTGTTAGATTAGATTAGATTAGATTCAACTTTATTGTCATTACACATGTACAAGAACAATGCAACGAAATGCAGTTTAGGTCTAACCAGCATTGCAATAGCAGCAAGTGCAGGATACAGGAATAAGTTTCACGATCCAAGATGGCAGCGCGTGCACAACGCGAGGCTCAGGGTCTCTCCAGTTTCTGCATTTTGTGCCTTTACATCGTATACCCGACAGGAGCTTTTGGATATTGGTTTGTGCATTCCGGACAGTTTTATTAGCAATCTTCGACTCATCCATGAGATCCCCAAAACACCCCGGGCTGGGCGCCCTGCGGAAGTGCTCAAAGACCGCGCAGAGAACGTAAACAAAGACGGGGGAAGCGAGGCGGGCTAAGAGCTAAGCTAAAGCTAACACCACACCGGCTCTCTTTACCCAGTATCTTTCTCGCCAATGTACGGTCACTGGTGAACAAAATGGATGAGATTCGACTGCGCATCAACCACAGCAAAAGATTATGGAACTGCACTTGCTGCTATTGCACTGCTGGTTAGACCTAAACTGCATTTCGTTGCATTGTACTTGTACATGTGCTATGTGTTATGGGTCAATGATGCTAATTTTCGGCACAAATCCATCAGTTTCCTTTTCTGGCTGTTCTATCTATGAATAAACTGTGTAAAGCACTGTCATGTGTGTTTCCTCGTCCGTTAGTAATGCTATATTTTATTGCACAACAATAGTCTATCAGGCTTTTTGGCTAAAAATAGGGAAATCACGGTTACATTAGTATCTTTAATAGATTATCTTTAAATGTCACCTCTCCTGCTGAGCATGAGCTAAGCTGTTGAATGGTTAGCGTATGAGGCGGCTAGGCTAAGCTAGCTTCAATTTTGATTGAATTATTCTCTAATCGGTTGCCTATTATGTGGTGAATATACCCCTGTAATGCATACTGCAGTCCTTTTTTGTCTGGCTTTCTCAGATATCTCACCTGTTCGCCAAAAATGACATTATATCCCTGGCAATGTCTGAAACCAGCACACACACATTGAAAAAGCCACGCCAGTGTATTCTCTGACCTATTTTACGTTTTGGCAGTTTAGTTTAGTTTAGGGTTCAGTCATTTGAATATGTACGATATAAATAAAAGGCGTGGCAGCCAACACATACCCCTAAAGTCATTGGTGGATAAGCTAATCATACAAAATTGTACGAATGAGATCGTACAAATTCATATGAATTAGCCACTAAATCAACAGGTTATAAATTGCTGTGAGATCGTGTTGTCCTCACGCTCCAGCTTTATGTTGCTTGTAATAAAACAAAGAAAACAATCTAAAGTTGTTGCTTTTAAGTTATATATAATATGATTTTACCAGTCGGGCACACTTGGGAATAGATTTTCCTCCATGTTGCCTCTAAGCTAAATTGAGTTTGACACCCGTATTCTGGGGGTCGAATCAAGATCACAATGTTAATTGTGCAGCCCTAGTTTATAATCACACTTGATAAAAACAGCCTGCAGAAGCACCACTAGTGTCCATCTCTCCCTCATTAGCATAGGACGTAGTCTTGTTTTTGAATCTGCCACTATGCTGACACACAGGCATTTGTAGCTCCGCCCTCTTTTAAAAAGAGCACAATCTTAAAATAAATTTAAATTTAAAGCGACAGTCACCAAAATGCCAAATCAATATCAAAGCCTAAAAGGGTCCATTTCAAACCTGCTGAAAAATCCAGAATAAACAAGCCTAGGCTGGTTGGCTGGTTTTAGCTGGTCGACCAGGCTGGTTTTAGAGGGGTTTTGGCCACTTCCAGGCTGGTTTCCAGCCCTTTCCAGCCTGGTCTTAGTTGGTCAGGCTGGGAGATGACCAGCTAAAACCAGCTTGACCAGCCTAGCCAAGCTGGGAGTCCAGCCAAAACCAGCTATATCCAGCTTAATCCAGGCTAGACAAGCTGGTTTTAGCTGGATTTGGCTGGTCATTTTCCAGCCTGACCAGCTAAGACCAGGCTGGAAATAGCTGGAAACCAGCCTGGAAATGGCCAAAACCCCTCTAAAACCAGCCTGGTCGACCAGCTAAAACCAGCTAACCAGCCTAGGCTGGTTTAAGCTGGATTTTTTAGCAGGGAAAGAGTTAGAAAACATTATTTGTGTGGTATTTTGGGCTGAAACTGCACACACACACTCTAGAAACATCTGAGATTTTTTCCTTTACATGATGTAAAATGAAGCATACCACTTCCTCTTAAAGAGATATCAACTAAGGCTGTTCATGAGCGCAGAATGAAGCAGAGAACATGATAAACCTTCAAAGAAAATAAATCACAAACATCGGACTGTATTTCTACAGAGGCAGAACTGGTCCGACGCTTTCACAGCAGTATAATATTCACCAAAGCTCTCGCATGACAAAAATCATCCATCTGGAGGACGAAAACCGAAACATTACCAGCACTGACGGCTTCACCCACAAACTCACAACGGCAAAAATCAAAACTTTTGGAGCACAACAGATTTCATGCTCTGGGAATCTAGGTCAAGAATGAGTGCGGTTCGGCACTCCAGATGCAAAAACAGACCATTTTCTATCTTTCAAAACGATGACAAGCTATTAAACATTGAGACGCGCTTGACTCGGAGTGTTTTACAGATGCTGGAGTAATTGATATGTGTGACAGACACTAAACACACACACACACACACACACCTCCAGAGCTGCTGTCGAAGTGATGATCAGCGGGAGGCCAGAGATTCTGACACCGTGATGTTGTTTTGCGTGTGTGTTTTTGTGTGTGAGAGACTCTAGAAAAGCTTGAAGGAGGCTCTCAGTCAAAATGACAGGCACTCAGATTGTCTGGGTGTGTTTGTGCGTATGTATGTGGATTAATTAGCAAGGGAAGACGTACAAAGTGTCATTACAGTTTTTTTCACACAACTGCTCACACATATTCCAAACTTTCCTTCTTTAAAAAAAAAAAAAAAAAAAAAAAACACAATAATGAATTCATTAATTAATAACATCATTTATTTTCCTTCTGCTTAGTCTCTATTTTAGTAGTCGCCACAGCAGAATGAACCGCCAACTATTCTGGCATTTGTTTTACACAGCGGATGCCCTGCCAGCCACAAGAAAAACTTAAAAAAAAAAAAAAAAAAAAAAAAATATATATATATATATATATATATATATATATATATATATATATATATATATATATTCATTACATCATTTGACAGATAGAAAAAAAATAGGAAAAGTTTTAAATTAAAAGCTGTAGTCTATTGTCATTTATTAGGCAAATAACAATTCATTATAGAATAATATACATTCAAATGTTTTACAGTAAAAAAAAAAAAAAAAATACAGACAAAAACATTATAAAATTGTTTTTCCTTCCTCTGTAAATACATATGCATAGCTCCTTAACATAAATGGCACAGAGATGTAGAAAATGGAAATTAAACTATTTATTTTGGTTGTGAATACCTTATTAGACACAGTATAAAGGAAAGGTAAATACTTTAACTATAGCTGTACAGAAACCATAGAAGCATTTACAATTTTTCATCCATGTACATATTTTTTTATATTTAACCCTTTCATTAGAAGGTGAAATAAAACCCTTTTACATTTACAATTTAATTTCACATGTTTTTCCCCATTTATTATGTATTTTATGTTTATTAATTTTCTCCTCTTTATTTAAAGAATTTGTTATGAGTTTTAGTATTTTTAAACCAATTGTTATTCATTTTGACATTATAATTTGTTGTTTTTGTCACAAAATTAGCTTGATTTATTTTACTACATCAAATTAAACGAAATAAAATAATTGTAAGATTTAAAGTAATTGGCACAGAGATGTTAAACATTGGAAAACAGAAATAACTATTTATTTAAAAAAATATGTATTTTTATTTTTTTATTTTGGTCGTGAATAAATTATTACACAGTATAAAGAAAAAGAAAATACATCAACTATGTGTATAGCTAGACAGATGCATTTACAAATTTGCATGCAATTACATTTTTATTTATATTTAACTATTTTCTTAGAAGCTAAATAAACATTCACAATTTCATTTCACATGTTTTTTTTTTACATCCAGTCATTATGTATTTGGTGTTCGTTTCTTTTCTTTTCTTTTCTTTTCTTAAAGCAATTTTTAATACATATTTTTAACCAATTATTATTAATTTTGAATACTGTAAAAAATGCTGGCTTCCACACAATTGATTTGTGTCTGGGTAATGTTATAGCACATTTATTGTGTATTTCCATACACCCAAAGTGGTTTACAATCATGAGGGGGGTCTCCCCACACCTCCACCAGTGTGCAGCATCCACTTGGACGGCAGCCACAGGACAACAGCGCCATCTATAAGGGGAGTGGGGAGACAGTGATAGAGCCAATTCAGTGAATAGAGATGATTGGAAGGTCATGATGGGTAAGGGCCGATGGAGGGAATTTGGCCAGTACACCAACGTTACTTACACCCCTACTCTTTACGAGAAGTGCCATGGGATTTTTAATGACCACAGAGAGTCAGGACCTCGGTTTAACGACTTATTCGAAAGACGTCGCACACTGACAGTATAGTGTCCTCTTTACTATATTATGGCATTAGGACTCAAACAGACTGCAGGTTGAGCACCCCCTGCTGGCCTCACTACCACCACTTCCAACAGCAATCCATGTGGTCTCCCATCCAGGTACTAACCAGGCTTCAGTGAGTAACTGCTCTTGGGCTGCAGGGTGATATGGCCAATGTGAAGGGTAATATGAAGGAATTAAGTTATTATTGGTTTTAATCGTTTTAAGTGTATTGGACATAAAACAATTAAGATGTTGCAAAAAAATCTCAAGAATCTCAAGAATTGTTTCAGCTTATTTAAAATAAGTAGCTTGAACGAACAGCAAACTTTATTCTTTGTAGTGATTTTATTATTGTTTGTTTTTATCATAAGTTTAGCTTGAATTATTTTGCTACGTCTAATTAAACAAAACAAAAAACTAAACTAAAAAGTTCCTGAAATAAAATTGTCAAAAGTAAAGTTCATTTTAAATCTTCAGTATTCTAAAGAGTAATTAAAATATTTCAGTATAAAAAAAAACTGAATAATGAAAGAAGCTGTGGATTAAAGTGAAATTTAAATTCATTTAAATGTATTACAATTTATATAAGTGAAAATAACACTGTGTCGAACATGACTGATGTCTGCTTCAGTTCTGTGAGCATCTGAAGTGCATGAATCACTGCTAAAACACATTTTCAACACGCCATACAGCAATTTATCACAGCTGGACCTGGTGTTATGAGGAATAATAAGCACAATGGAGAGCGCTGAAGGAAACGCAGCAAAGAAAAGTGGTGAAAGCACTTTCCATAAATAGGGTACAAATTACGGCTTGACTCTTTGAAAAAGTCCGTTTCTGCTGCTTTTTTAAACAATAGGTGAGTGAAAGGAGGCACTTAACTTTCAGAAAAATCTCCATCGTCCAGCTCGAGAGGTCAACCATAATTTTACCTACGCTTTAATAACATACAGCTACAAAAAATCTGCTAAAATCTTGGAAAATTGTTAATCGATTGAAAGTGAACAAATTATTTCACTCCAAAAAATATTTTCTAAAAAATTCTTACATACAATGAGCTGAACATCTTGGAATTAGTTTGAGACAACTTAATTGTTTTGTGTTCAATCCTCTTAAATGTGTCAAAATTAACTTTATTAATTTGTGTCGGTACAATATGAATGAATTGTGTGGAACTTTGCTTTGCGATTACTTTAGAAAATAACTAGACTTGTTGCCTTTAGGCTGATTTATACTCGACGTGTCCCAGGTTCTCTTGAGTGTGCGGTGACTGTGACGTCATCGCGGTGTTTGCAGAGCTTCGCTTTGGGTGCATGTGACATGATTTCGGCTGAAGGAGCGCACACAATTTTTTAAGACTCGAGCAAACAGTTTGCGCAGCGCCACATTTAACTTTGAAGACATTTTGTCTGACACAGGTACACCTGTACAGACATCTTTATATTCGTCCATGCATGATCATAGAGATAACCAGATGGCCAATAGTTCTTGACTAGAAATTACAACAGCCGTGGAAAAGCAGGAAAGGGTTTGTTAAAAAGTTTAGAAAAACTTGAGGCATAAATTTGTTAATACCAAAAAGAGAGGCCATGGCAAAAGTGGAGACCCATGTGGTTTTAATACACAATTAAAAAATATGTTTGTCCAACATTTATAGGTTTTACACTGATGTATATATGAAAATTGTGAATTTAAAACTATTTAATAGTTACAAAATTAAAATGAAGTCACAAATTATTTCTTTGATGACTGGAAAGAAATATTAAAACCTATCAGTTTATAATATACAAATGCCCTGTTTTTTGGGGGGCATTATTGGTAATAATGATCAGGAATGTTGGACCTTTATTGCCTTTTTAGCATATCAGTACAGGACACAAACTAGCCAGACAGTAATGTGTGAAAACAGTCAGTTTTTTGGTAAGTGTATTTTTTTTTTTGCTTTTATTCTTGGCAAAATAAAAATATATTTGTAGATTAACCCATGTTCTGTTGTCATTTATATTTTAATAAACTATAATAGGTAGAACGGTCTAAGATATGAACAAAAGCAAGTTATACAACAAATCTTGAATGGTTTTAAAATCTTTATGATCATTAAAATAATTTATACAAAAAAAATAATTAGTATAAAAATATTGAATGATATTATTGATAGTTCCGGAAACTTCCTACTTCTGTTTATTTGTCTGACTTTATGGTTGGTTTCTTTTGACCACCCTGACTTAAAAAAAAAAATCTCAATGGTGAACACCAAGTATAAAAGCCTCGTCCATTTCGTGAGGTGCGCACACAGTCAACGGAGGTCCGCGACGCGGCACAAGGCGAAAATATAATTCAGCTTTCGAAAGGGACAAATAGACTTTACTTTGAACTGTTAAGTCAACTCAACTTAATTTTTATAATTATGAACAGACAATTTACTTAATAACTTTAAAGCAACAGGTTTACTCACTTTTTAAAGTCTAGAAATCACTTTTAACTGTGCATGACCGTTTTTTTAAACTAGAAAAACAACATTTTATGATGTTATTTTTATGTTTGTATATTGTACAGTAGATTTTTTTAAAAGTAGATTTGAGGTTTTATTTTTTCACCTATTTATACCATTTCAATCAGTTTGAAAATGTGTATATTAATGTGCTTATTACTGATTTTGTAACATCAAATAAATATCAATAACTATTTGGATTAAATAATAAATTATAAGTTAGCAAACACTGTATCATTGCAAGTAAATTTCCCAAATGCAATGCTATGTTTCTGTACAAAATTCAAGAATAAGGTTTAAAAAACTAAAAATTAAACAAAAAACTATGTCACGGTGTCGCAGTGAGTATAATGATCGCCTCACAGCTAGAAGGTCGCTGATTTGAGCTCCTGCTGGGTCAGTTGGTGTTTCTGTGAGGAGTTTGCATGTTCTCCCGTGTTGGCGTGGGTTTCCTCCGGGTGCTCAGGTTTCTCCCACAGTCCAAAGACATGCGGTACATGCGAACTGGGTAGGCTAAATTGTCCATAGTGTATGAGTGTGGATGTTTTTCAGAGATGGGTTGCAGCTGGAAGGGCATCCGTTGCGTAAAACATATGCTGGATAAGTTGGCGGTTCATTCTGCTGTGGCGACCCCTGATGAATAAAGGGACTAAGCCGAAAAGAAAATAAATGAATGAATGAATGAAACAAACAAACAAACAAACAAACAAAAAACTGTAGTATTTAAAGTAATTTGTGACAGAGGTGTTGAAAAATTGGAAGATGAAAACTAAACTATTTATTCATCTATTTAGGTTGTGAATAGATTATATACATTGACCTAATGTAATTCTACAATAAAAGTCTTGTCGCCGATCCCAGTTGTAAGAGAAACACATAATAAATTGCCCTCTAGTTGATCATTTGGATCCCATGAATCATCTGTTGAACTGCATCCCAATCATCACAAACACTGCAGAAGGCCTATTGCAGGGGTGTCAAACTCAGTTCCTGGAGGGCCGAAGCCCTGCACAGTTTAGTTCCAACCCTGCTCCAACACACTTACCTGTAGGTTTCAAACAAGCCTGAAGGACTCAATTAGTTTGATCAGGTGTGTTTAATTAGGGTTGGAACTAAACTGTGCAGAGCTGCGGCCCTTTTGGAACTGAGTTTGACACCTGTGACCTATTGGAACCCGCATGGACCCCAGATTCTCACCGAAATCAGTCAAGTTTGGTGAAGGAAAAATCATGGCATGGGGTTACATTCAGTATGGGGGCATGCAAGAGATCTGCAGAGAGGATGACAACATCAAAAGCCTGAGGTATCAAGACATTTGTGCTGCTCATTACATTACAAATCACAGGAGAGGGCAAATTCTTCAGCAGGATAGCGCACCTTCTCATACTTCAGCCTCCACATCAAAGTTTCTGAAAGCAAATAAGGTCAAGGTGCTCCAGGAGTGGCCAGCCCAGTCATCAGACATGAAAATTATTAAGCATGTCTGGGGTAAGATGAAGGAGGAGGCATTGAAGATGAATCCAAATGATCTTGATGAACTCTGGGTGTCCTGCAGGAAGGCTTTCTTTGCCATTCCAGATGACTTTTTTAATAAGTGATTTGAGTCATTGCAGTGACTCAATGTATGTATGGATGCAGTCCTCCAAGCTTATGGGAGTCTTATACAATGTTAATTCCTTTTCCACTGCACCGTGACTTTATATTCTATAGGAGAGATGCCCAAACTAGGTCCTGTGGGCCAAAGTTGGCCCATTGTAATTTTTAGTTTGGCCTGCCATCCCATCTGAGAGGAGAGTGAATGATAGAGAGGGTTGGGACGAATGCCTTTAACACAGAGATCTAATTTGATGCAGTTTGTTTGCTTTGTTGATGAGCTACAAAAAAGCAAACCGAAATTAAAATATGTAAATCAGGGTTGCCCAAAGTTGGCCCTGGAGGGCCGGTGTCCTGCAGAGTTTAGTTCCAAACTCATTTAGACACAACTGAACTAACTAATCAAGCTCTCCAAGGTATACCAGAAACGTCCAGGCAGGTGTGTTGAAGAAAGTTGGAGTTAAACTATACAGGTTTTTGGCTTCCAGGACCAAGTTTGGACACCTCTGTTGTAAATGAATCAGATTTTTAAAAATGTAAATACTGTCCCGCAATGGATAGAGGTAGGGCTGGGCGATTTGGAAAAAAAAAAAATCTAAGTTTTTTATAAAGTTTGACCGATTCACGATTTCAATTTTGATTTTTTTTTATTGTGTTACTAGTCTTCTCAAAACATTACAACAACATGACTGAAGTAACATTCTCTTTAAAAGTAACTTAAAAAAACATCTGGTTAAGGAACATTGTAATTTTAATGGCCATGTCATACAAAAATTGGTCTAGGTGTAAATAAATGTAAAACAAATTCACTAGTTAAATAGCGTTGCTGAAGATTTGAATAAAAATAAATGTGTAAATATTGCAGTTGCAGAAAGACAGAGGTATTTTTGCAAGTTTTGCTGAGCCTAGGAAAGATTGGCTGTCAGCTCAGCTTTGGCTTTGTCTTCTGATTAAATGACAGGTTGTAATGCTGCTGCCTTTTTCTTAAAAAGATACAGTGGAAGTAAAAGACTGAACATTGGAAACTGTAAAGCCTAATTTAACCCAATGTGTGAAGTTGTGGACGTATAGCAGGAGCAAATACAAGTACCAGATGTGTGTCTAATATAAAATAATATATTGAATCTATTTTTCTTTTTTCCCCTTTAAAATATCGATCATTTGATGCGCTTTGCTCCACTCTCTGTATTATGCTGCCTGATCTGTCTGGTTGTCAACTAGGTCCACTAAATGACGTAATGGGGGCGGGTACTTTCATTTTCTCTGCTACAGGCCCTCACCTCTGCTCGTGTTCAAACCAAAAATCGGCGCGTTTTTTCACATGGCAGGCTTTTACGTCCTTCATACATGTTGCGATCGAGTTTATCAACTTGATGAGGGATGTCTTGACAATCCACAAAGCTGTGACTCAGACTAATAAAGTAAAATCCTACATGACTTTGCGCTTTAACAGGCAGTCAAGCAGGTCGCACACCAGAAGCGCCGCGACACGGCGTGCACATGACAGTTTAAACTATCACACACCAAACGCGCACATTTGCATGATATTTAACATGAAACTAATCATATGGCGCTCTGTGGCGCGGCTGAAATATGACCTGCATCCTGAATCGTGGCTGGGCGGTGCCGGTGTGTGTATAGAAACCTGTTTAGAATTCTAAAATCCATGGCGCTGAGTGGTGCTGCGCGGCGCCGAGAGATGCTTCTGGTGTGCTGCCTGCTTCATGGAGTGAACCAAAGCGCATTGGTGCCATTATAATGTATTAAATATATATATATATTTTTAAAAATCCCGATTTCTTGATTTGATTCAAAATTAAATCGTCTTAAAATGTAAATTCTAATTAATCGGAAAAATCGCCCAGCCCTAGATAGAGAACTATGCAGAAGACATCAACAAGCAAATCAAGGCTAAAACTAGTGTAATTCTCTTAAAAATTAGATTGTTTTGTTTTTACTGTAATACGTTCACTATAATGTATTAGTTAAGATAAAGCTATGTTTTCTAGTCATTTTAAATGTAATAATATTAAATTAGCAAATTACTTATAGCAACTATATTTACCTTCAGCCCACTAGCCTCAATTAAGTTTGGTTTTTGACCCTTCTTAAGAAAAATTTGGGCACCCCTGTTCTATAGTGTACTGTACATGATTTCTGTTAAGTGAAAAGTTGAAACTGCTGAAGGGGCCGTTTTAATTCTAAAACGCTGCTGCTCTGTGTCAGTGTGGATGGGGGAAAACGGAGACATCTGAAAACGGAGGTGGGGCTGCCGACATTCGCCTTTCTGATTGGGGCTTTTCCCTCGATATTAAGTAGCCTACACATAGTTCAGTCTTGCATCCTCTCCTTGTAAGTTCAGACTTCGCAAGTTTGATGTGGAAAACAGACTCCCGAGGACACATCGGGTAAATCTTCAAAGGGAACAGTGCACTGTATAACCTCATTCAGATCACCCAGGCTGTTTCAATTTCTTAACAATAAAATGAAAACATGAAGGAACTGCTAATTTCATTTTGATATTAACAACCTAACAGACACCAAAAATGTTGAGGCGTCATGCAGCTACATATTAATATGAGTGTCATCTTCATGCATAGTTCTAACAAAACAGAGTCTATAACATAACTGCCTCCTTTCATTATCATTGAAAATACGAAACATACCCTCTCTTTTGCTGAATATCAGCTTTAATAATCAATGATGGCCATTATAAAAGTATAACATACAACAAGATTATATATTATAGGAAAAAATGCAAGCGATCAGTCAAATGTGCAGAATCAGTGTACGCTGTTACATTAACTTATCTTTGCACTCAGCCAAAACACATGACCTGAGAACAAGTAATAGATTCAGAAGACCAAATCAGGGGAAAATGTCGCTAGATATAGACAACAAGATGAATTAAATATCACATTTAACAAATATAGTGAGATTAGATCCAGATGAACAGTTTGACGTGCACAGGTCTCATATGGCTTGATGTGCTCAAAGCATGCTGCAGTGCCTATGCCTTTCATATAGGCCACTTCTGCTACCAAATGATCCACTAGAAGTCAAGTTATTATTTGTTGTTCCAAAAACTTGGCGACAAGATTTAAGGTAGATTTCTGTATAAAATTCAAGAATAAGCTTTTTAAAAATGTAAAAAAAATAAATAAAAAAATAAACTGTAGGATTTAAAGCAATTGGCACAGAGATCTAAATTGACCAAACGTAATGCTACATAGCTGTATAAAACTCTAAAATAAGGTTTAAAAAAATATGAAAAAAAAGACACCTAGGGCTAAAATGATCTGCAAAACAACATTTGTAGTTTGTACAAGCTGTTTTTGTTCAATTAATTGCTGGAAGGTGCTGAAAAGAAAAAGAAAAAGAATTTGCGAGGACTGTAATGATGCATTCACACCATGTCAAAATTACCGTAATTATGAGTTTCCAGCTAGTAAAAAAGCCCCCCATTCATGTCTTCGTCAAACTTATAATTACAAGCTGGAAACTTTTTAATGAATTTCATGAAAGCTCTTCTCCCACTTGACCGTGGTCAACCTGCCAAAAAAACCCTTTCCAGCTCGCAATCCTCTGCTTACAAAAGAGCTTTTTTTGTTGTTGTTTCCTTTTTAAATCAGCATGAAATGAAAATTCCCTCAGTCTGTTTTCAAAAAGCACATTATAGATCTTGTAGTGCACAATTCATCCATGCATACAGTACATCTCATTTTCAATTAGTTCCTTTGACTCACTCTGCCTCCCATAGCAAAGCTAGCAAGCATGGTGTTTATGTATTTTAGCACAAATTAAGTTGATTAGATTATGCATTTGCTCATTTGACTTTTCTAGGATCTTTTCATGAAGCTAAATAAATGCTTTTATCCAATTTTTTATTTGCTTGTTTATTTTACAGGGACAATACACTTGACATTGTTATACAAAGATAACCGATGTTGTTTACATAGGGCATATAGCATAAAGCTAATTTGCAGCCTTCGTCCCTGGTTAGGCTTTATATAAAAAAAAAATAATAAAAATAGTTTATGTATTGCTTAGAGTTAATAGAGCTTCATTTGTAGAATAATGTCTGTTTTGAACAGCCAAACAAAAGATCTACACTGCAAAAACAGCTTTTCTTACCAAGTTTTTTAAAATCTTTTTTTTAATCTAAATATTCTTAAATCAAGAAGCGTTTTCTAGTCACGCAAAACATATTGGGCCCTATCATACACCCGGCGCAGTGTGGCGGAAGGCGTGACGCAGTAGTCTTTTGGTAGTTAAAGCTTGGCGCAAGAGTCGTTTTGAGGCGTTGCGCTACGCTGTTTAAATAGCAAATGCATTAGCGCTCATTTGTGCGCCCATAGGCATTCTGGTCTAAAAAGGAAGGCGTTCTGAGGCGGACTGCTGGCGCGTAATATCCATATTTATATTTGTTTTATTAAAAACAAGCTTAGATTTGCCCACCTGTCAGGTTTTAGACCATAAGGGGCACAGCATGTGTATTAGGATATAACTCAGGTTTTTGAGCACACTTTGTTATTATTGTTCATTTATTCATTTGCTGGAAAATTAGAACTGAATTTAGAAATAGTTTTGAAATGAATATTTGCGCTTAACAAACCAAAATATTTATTCATAGACTAGTTGATGTCTGTGCGTAAAGGTTTCCTTATCCAAGAGTCAAAGTGATCCATTATCTCTCATTCTCACGCAGTAGATGCTCTGTTTAACAGTTTTCTGTTAATAAAAACTGTTAACTGTTTGCTTGTGAAATGCTCAGTTTTTCCACTTAGACTTACTTTGCGTCCTGTAAATAGCGAATGCGCTCTTTGTTGGATGCAGCTGACTCTTAAAGGTAATGGGAGATGAGACTCTGATTGGTTTATTCTTAAAACACACCTATAACTCATTAAAAAAATAAACTCAACCCTTTTAGACCATGCGCCGAAGCGCATGGCAGATTTCCTGTCCTTAAATTAGCAAAAAACGCATCCTGACACGCCCTGAAAGCGTTTGCGCCCTGCGTTTTGCGCTTTGCGCATGGACCGTCAAAATAGAGCCCAATGTCTTGTTTTAGGAAAAAATATGCCAAAATAAAACATTGATTTTCCTTAAAGCAAGCTAAATAATCAAGATAGTCTGATTTGATGTTTTTGAACAGTCAGACAAAAGGTTTTCTTAATTAGATTTTTTTGTCTTGTTTCTAGTCTAAATATCTAAAAAACCTTAATCAAGAAGCATTTTCTAGATGAGAAAACATTAAGAAAGTAAATGCCAAAATGAAGTGAGTTTTTCTTAAAACAAGCAAAATAATCTGCCATTGTGGATTTTGCCTAAACCCATTGGCAGATTTTATTGCTTGTTTTAAGGAAAAACTTGCTTAGTTTTGGCAAATAATTTCTTAAAAAAAGACTAGAAAATGGAACACCAGCTCATTGTGAATACTTACCCCAGTATACATTTCTGGAGTGTGAGAATTATGTAGCCAGATCTATGTATAGCTGAATTTTGTCTTTAAAGCAAACGCTACGGGGGTGGCATGACGCCGCTGACGGCTTCTGGGTCAATCTGTGCTATTAAAAACACTATTGGTTGTGTTTATGGAAGGGTCTAGGGATGGAAGATCGGTCAGTAAGTCAGTCGACAGCAGTCTCTGATGAATTTACAGTAGAACAGCAGGCGCAAATGGCACTGGCGAGGTATTTGAGATCTGAAGAAACATACACAGCGGCATCTTCGCGAAAAAAAAAACTGGAAAAAAACATAGCTCCTGGGACATTTTTGGGGCTCTCCAGAAATGTATACAGGGGTACGTATCCATAATGAACCTCAATTGGGGAAATGCTTCTTGACTTATATATTTAATTTGTTCATTTTCTATAATTAGTTTCGTTCTTTATTTATATGCAAACACTGACAAATAGAGCTGGGCGATTAGGCCTCAAATCAAAATCTGAATTAACTTAACATTTGAACTAGATTATGATTAATGAATGATAATTTTATTTATTTTATTATTTAATTCACGGACAAGTTCTGTACAGTAAATCAGCTCACATATTACAAGTGAGAGATTTCTGAATGAATGGTGCATTACTTGATTTTAAAATAATTGAAGTAAACACACTACCTACTATCTATGATTGTTGAACAACTAAAATTGAAACACACATTGCCTAAAACCAACAAAAAAAAAAGTGAAAATAGCTCGCACTTCAATTTTGGAAACAAAATAAATTGTTTTCAATGTTTTTCATATTAAAAGTAGAAAATAAGCAGCATCTCTTCTAAATAAAATAATATTTTAAAAAGTGCATTTCTTGCATCTTCTGTAAACAAATATTTTAATGTAAATAAAAATTTTAATGTGACGGAAAATTTGCGGTCTCAAGGAATCTCTGGCGCAGCTTCCCAATCATTGTCAATGTAGTAAAAAGTAAGGCTCAAGAATAGGTCCATCGTCCTACTTGACCAGAGATCAGATGTGGCTGCAAAGTGCCTGCAGAAGTATAAATCAGCCTTGAAAAAAAGGTTAAACAAAGCGGGATTATGTGACTCCACATGCAGTAGGGAAAGTAAATGCAAA
>NC_133180.1:7985000-8097500 GCF_049306965.1 Danio rerio | reverse complement strand
TGTGATATGGCTGTATATCGGCACTGGTGGGGGCACTAAGGCACTCGGCCTGCAGCCTCGTGCCAACGCACGACTCCCACCAGTGCCGATATACAGCCACATCGCACTGCTACTCGTGTGATATTGCTCATATATATATATATATATTCAGATGCAGAGTTCATATGCAAAACCCTCTAAGTCCATCAGACCTCTTTTCTTGTAAATGAGCATTTTCTATCAGGCCCCTCTGATTAGGTTCAAACGTTTCATTCACGTTCCACAAGTGGCACAATGATAGTGATTCAAAAACAATGGGAGGGTCGAATCTTGATTTATTTTTGACATCAGTCACGGGCCAGATGAAGGAGAAGGAGGGCGGGCCGGCAGTTTAAGACCCCTGCTTTATTAAAATACACTTATTTAACTTAAAGTATCTTAAATATTACAGTAAGTGATGATACTATATTATATTAAATTTAGTATAATAATAATAAAATAAAAGTCTTTCTGATAAATGTGTAAAAATTTGAATGACAGTGAAAAAATATGTATATAGATATACAATGACACTAAGTATTTTTGGTCCTGCACTGTGTGTGTCACCAAACAATTCTTGTTCTAAATATGCCTGACAAGATTTTTAATTTATTTTTTGCTATATAAACCTCTTTTCATCTGTGACCCATATACGCTATAATTCCACGCCATACCTGTGTCATCTTCAACAAATAATTGCTTCTGGGATTGCTTCATCTATGAAAGATGGATGTAATATGTGGCCAAAATGAGCTTTCTTACAGGGCCACATCATTACGCTGCCTACAGTTTGGAACAGGCAAGTCAATGATGCTTTAAAATGCTGCCTAGTTAGGCGGCTCACTAGGTTACACATTTCTCCACATACAGAAATCGAGCCATCAAAGCAAATGATACAAGCTCTTAGCATAAATGTGTGTTTGTGTGCGAGTAAATGTGTTTGAGTGTGTGTAGTCCTGGTATTCATAACATTGTGGGGGATCAGCATACACTCAGACAACTATTTTTGCTGCTTGTTCAAGCTACCTAATTAAAATGAGCTGAAATAACACAATTCTTCAGATTCTTTGGGACAACTTAATTGTTTTAGGTTTAGTCCACTTTCCAGGTTCAGTACATACTATACAGTCTGTACAGTATAAACATTACTACAGCAATAGGAAGACCCCATACAACATGAAAACCCAAGTGTGTGTATGCATGAATATGTGTGCGTGTTTCACAGCGGTGAACCTGGAGGCTGCTGCGTGCTCGTCTCAAGGGAATCGGGTAAAAATATCAGCCTCTCATTGGCTCAGCAGGGGGGAAAACTCAGCCAATCAGCTGCTTTCGCTCTCCAGCTGTGACAAAAACACTTCCCTATGCATTTTATCTCATTACATCTAGCAAAGGTAACCCGAGTCCCAGCTGTCAAACTCAGATTACTGTATTCGCTCCTATTGTCACCTTAACACACATCCTTCTGCAATGGCATGATAGCAAAACGAGCGCCTCATATATACACATGCTTGAAAAAATGTGGAACTATTTTGATTTAAATTTGGGTTAAATATGGACAAACCCAACAGTTGGGTTGAAGCTGGATAATAAAATTATTTTAAAAATAGATTAAAATGTAACCCAGAGGTTGGGTCTGTCCTTATTTTACTTATTTTACTCAAATTTTAAAGTAAATTTTCACTTTAAAATTTGAGTAAAATAAGTAAAATAAGGACAGACCCAACCTCTGGGTTACATTTTTATCTATTTTTAAAATAATTTTATTATATATATATATATATATATATATATATATATATATATATATATATATATATATATATATATATATATATATATATAATAATCTATTTGACTAAGAAAAACTTGGCGTACTAAGATAATGAATACTAAAAGGTAAAATAATAATACCAAAAAAAAGAAAAAAACAAGGAAAAATAATTATAATTTATAAAACAATTATTTTTGTTATAAATTAATAAATGTTAAAAAAGTTAATGTATTTTCTAATAAATATAACTATTTTCACAAATTCTATAGTTTTTTTCCCTTTGGTTTTTATTATGATTTTTATTATTATTTTATTATTTTTTTTAAATCAGTGCTTCCTACAGGTTTAAAATATACTTGCAGTGGTCGCCAGATTGAAACACACCATTTACCCACATCACATAAATAGTTGATTATATGCGACAAACAAAACATAATTAAATTTTAACAATGATATTATTATGACACTGTTATACATTATTGCTTTTCATTGGGTTAAAGTAAAAAAGCCTTGAAATAAAAAAGAAATCCACTATTTCCCTATTGCTCACTATTTGTGCACATGCTGACAGGTAAAATCTGCTTCTCTCTTTCAAATTAACTTTATATACTAAAATAATGAATACAAAAGTATTTTCTTTGTGTTTCTTTGTTTTGTCATTTAACCCGCCCACTGCCGCTTTAGCCAGTTATATTTCAGCTCCCCGGCTTGCCTTGGTGGAAAACAGCATATTTGATTTATTCAATTGTGCGCTGGCAACTGAAATTGTGACCTTCGGTGGACAGAATCAGGCCCCAAAATGAGACGCAGATTCAGAGCTCCACGTGAGTTTATTAACTAGCAAATAATAAAAATATTACAAGCATAAACATTAGCTGAGCAGGTTATATTGTAACCCCGTGTCCTAACAACATGCTTTTTGCAGTGATGAGCAATTTGTTTGCACCAGATGAAACACGACAGAAATTTAAATACAGCCATTCAGTAGCACAGAATAGTGCACTCGCTGCACTCCAGCGAAATTGTAAGGTTTATGATCTAATTAATACATATTAAACCTCTTTAACAATATTAAATGTAGATGCTGAATCACTGATATGTGTTGGTTTTGAGTCATGTTTCTAAAGCTCAATTTCAAACGGTTTATTTTATTTTCTTATTATTTTTTTCCAATATTTCTTTTATTAATTAAACCCAATATTTTGGGTTTAATTTTTGTTTATTTTATTTCATATATATCTGCTGCTGCTCTCAGTAGTATGGCAAAAATGTAATGTAAAATGGCATTTAAACCCTTAGCATTAAAAATAAGTATTTAACATTGAATAAAGCACATGAGGTGTACCTGAGATGATCATTGTCATAGTTTTTCGTTGTTCAGCTGCAAGAAATAAAAGCCGTTTCTAAAATATAAATTTCAGGTGTTGGTAAAAGCCAAAAACTCCTTTTAATTTGGAAAATATTTCTTCTATCGCGTGCAGCCGCTTCTAGTTAGAACATGATTTAAAACAACCTTAAATCAGCCCTTAGGCCCTATAGTCAGGCACACTCCTGTTGATGTTGTCAATCTGGCAACCTGCACTTGCATGCGTTTTGAACCAGGAGTGCAATACCAAGTTCAACCACCGGGTGTCAAACTTACATACTGCACTTAAAAAAAAAAAAAAAAAAAAAAAAAAACAATAGTAAGAATTGGTACTTAAAGGTGCAGTAGGTGATTGTGTTCAGAAGCATTTTTTGTTGTGCTGGCTGAAAGTCTCTTCACAGTCCAATAGAAGTGATTACAGTAAATGATTTAAATGTGTTTGTATGTATTTTAATATTCTGGATAAGGCATAAAACTAAAAAATGTTCATCCAATTAAATATTGTCGGGCAGACATCTCCCATAATTGCGATAAGTAGCTCAATCTGTCTGTCAGCAAATGCATATTTTTGCGCTTCTGTGTTTACGCATATTCGCCATTAGTGCATGCCCACCGGCAGTAGTGGCGCGCTTGCACACCTAGCTGGGCCCGCGCGTGCACACCTAGCTGGGCCCGCGCGTGCACACCTAGCTGGGCCCGCGCGTGCGCACAAGACAGTCAGTTGCGGCGAAATCAAATGCTGAATTGAAACTTTTTTCTAAACTCCTGAATCAAGATTATTTTTGCACGCTGGAGAAAGGACGACACCATGGCTGAAGTATTTCTGTTAGACAGGTAATGTTCTGTTTTAAAACTATTTTATCTTCATGCAGAGCTGATTCAGATTGGGTTGTGAATAGGTTTTATGCGAAGACCTGTTGTTCTGCCACTGAAATCTCCCGGTGAAAGATTGATTTGACTATTTTCGGTTTGATAAGGGCCTTTTACAGCATCGATACTGTAGATTTATATTTCGTTTAACAACAAAACATCAGTAGTCTGCTTAACTGAGCTGGATCTGCTTTTATATTAACATTTGGTCATTTCTGAACAATGACAGCCTGAGACGCGCTCCCTATACTGTTTACCATAGTAGGTAATATTCGCTCTGAAATATTAGTAAGTGTGGCTTTGTAATAAGTGTAATTCCTGCACGCCAACGGGCCAACCACTATGTACACGTCTAACTGGGGAATGACATGAACTAGTGGGTTGTCTGCTGTCGTGTCGCGGTGGGCACGTTCGCAATTTCAGGAGGATGGCTTTGAAACACAGTCCCTCCCCTGCCGTCCAAAGCTAATATGCTAAGCGATTAGCATTTTGGCAGATCACCTACTGCACCTTTAAAGTTACCAAATAGTTTTCTTAAGCAGCAAATATTACAGTACATATATTATTTCTAATCCTTATATTAGAACAATTTCGGAAAAATCAAATGACACTGAAGAGTTTCCAAAGCAATGGTGTATACATCTTGAAATATATTTAAAGAGAAGGTAAAACGCAACCCTCTCATTGGCTCAGCAGGAGGCAAACACAGCCAATCAGCTGCTCTTGCCTTCCAGCTGTGACAAAACACACACTTCTTTATTCCATCTCATTATATCTAGCAAAAAGAAACCTAAATCCCAGCTGTCAAACTAAAGCCTCACAATACTGTAGTCTTCCTATTGTCACCTCAACACTACAGTATTATAGGAAAACGAGTTGTTCGACGGTCCCACAGGTTTAGGCTTGTAGAAACACACACACTCTCCTGAATGTGCAAGTTGTTCTCCGTGTGCTGGTATTGTCCTCCTGCTGTGCTTGTTAGAGAGCGTATTGTTGAAGAAAACACCTGTTTCAGAGATTCATCTACAACTCGCAAGAGCCGCGCTCGCAAAACAGCAGTAATGTAAAACATGAGAGAGAAGTGGAAATAACACACACGGGGAAACATTTATGAGTGAAATATTTCAGATTCTATACTATATACAGATCACTATCAGAATGGAAGTGAATAAGTGTCATTTATTCGAAGGTGTGGTAACACTACAATATGGAACATCCATATACAGGGGACCTATTAGGCCCCTTTTTCAGTGGTGTAGAATAACAAATTACAAATAATCAAACTACTTTGAGTGGTTAATTGTAATTTACTAAGTAGTTTTAAACATTTGTACTTTTACTTTCCCTTGTGTCCATTTTTAGTGCAGTATCAGTACTTTTACTTCACTACTTTCCTTCAACATGCAGTTACTACTTTATTATTTCTTGTCTATGGAGATTAGAAAAATCAGTTCTGTAGTACCCGTCTAATCAAATCACACATAGAAAGTCATGGGCGATTTATATTTGCAGTAAACTGTTTGGTAGTATTAAAAGTGTCCAAGGAGATGAAGGGCTCAACAATAAGGACTGCCTGATGGCCCGAAGCCAGCTCAGGACAGTAGACAGGATTGTTAGTGGCCCGATCGGGCATGTGCTGCCTTGTCACTAAAGTTTAATTAGGCTGCGACTGCCTATTAGAGATCTGCGCAGGAATACATTTTGAATCCCGCTCCCGCCAGGTTTTAAGCCGAAGTCGACCGCTCCTGCTTATATTCAGCATTTGTTGCCCTGCTGCCCGACCCTCCCCGTTTTCTACCCGCTGCACCCGATCCCGCTAAAGAGCGGGAGGGAGAACAAAACCGAAAACCACCCAGCTTTACAGAGTCCAGACAGCCTATAACAAGCTGTCTGTATAAACACACACACACACATAAGCACCAAGCCCACACACAGACTAAGCTCTCTCTCTCTCTCTCTCTCATTCGCGCGCACAAACACACATCTCTCGCGTGCACACACACAAGCAAGCAAGCAAGCACACACGCACGCACGCACGCACACAGCAACAAACAAGCTAAACAGCATCACGCTGTCTCAATCACACACATGCATACGCGTGCTTGCTCGCTCGGGAGTCGGGAGCGTTATTGCTGGACGCCCCGCTCCCGTCCAAAATTAAACCAGTTACCGACCACTCCCGCGCTTTATTCGGAAATGTATTCCCGCGCCGCAGAAATCTGGTCGGGTCCTGCAGGAGAAACTTCTACTGGACCTCTACTGTCTATTGCGTGCAAACAGGGTGCTTTCACATCTAGACCAAGATTTTTTCTTCACCAAACTGATTTCTGTGAGAATCCTGGGTCCATGCGGGTTCCAATAGGTCTTCTGTAGTATAAGTGATGATTGGGATGCAGCTCAACAGATGACTTATTGAAAAAAATCTACCTTCTGCCACTTTTACAAATGATCAACTAGAAGTTATTATTTGTTGCTCTTACAACTTGAATTGAAGACAAGACTTTTGTCATGTGCTGTACATATAATAATAAGAAGATTACATTATGATTTCATGGTGACTTTAAGCATAACTCCTTTACTATTATTTGAATTCTTTCAGACTGGTGTTTGCATCCTTAACGTTCAATATTATTTCTGAACCAAGCATGAAGGAGTGATCATAAGTTTTAGTCTGAACAACAACAAAAAAAGTAAACATCAGAATAAGGCTGAATCATATCTTAAAAAACAGCAAGTATTGCAAAGGAAACAGCACTTTTATTTTCTCTAAAAGACTTTTATTTTCTCTATTTCTAAAAAGTGTAAATGAAGAAAACGCAAACGCCGAGTCCAAACTTCTGATAAGTATGGCAGAGCGCAGCTGACTCTTGTATAAGCAGGCCCGGGTTTGAGCGTGACTGACATTTGGTCTTATCTCTGGCAGCCGCGTCTCTGTGAAGCTCACAGTGTTTCTGGACGGCCTGATTTCTCTCTGCGGGGACTCGTCTGCTGATCAGGATGAAAGCGGCAGAGAGACGCTCTTCACGCACCTGCTCATTTCTCCTGGTGCTGTTTACTGGCAGAACAGAGTTCCTGTGCCCGGCGGGCAAACGCAGAATCAACAAGCAAACACATAAACACACCGGCTCAAAGCAAAGCCAATCAGGAGTTTTCGGAAATATTGAAATATCTCGCAGATAATTGCTTCTTCTTGGTGCCAGAAGACAGCGTGTGTTCGCGCGTGAAAGTGATGGATGTTTAATTTTTGAAAATAAACATTCTGCCTGTCCAGAATTTTTATTTACAGCGGCATATATTGATCTGAAACTACACTGTAAAAAATGATGCGCTCATTTAAGTCAGTGATCCTCAACCATCGGTCCATGGATCAATTAGTACCAGGCCGCACAAGAAATCCTTAATTACTTCCATTTCATTTATTATCTGAGACTGAACGATCTTTTATTTTAAAAAATCTTTTATTTTGATAAAATTCATATTCTCTCTGTTACATATCAGTTACTTGAGCACCCAAATTTAACCCACAAGCAGCAAAATGAGTAAGAAACAGACGTCTTTGGAAAGTTTCTTTGCAAAGAAAAAAAGGCCAGTTGAAGGACCAGCAAACTGCCAAGGAATAGATCCACAACGCATTTGTCAATAAATCAGGTTAATCCACCATGTCTGTGCAAGAAGATCAACTGCTGGAGGCCTTTTAGGGGCCGTACGCATATCACGTATTTTCTAGAGTTTGCTCAAGTTCGTTTATTTCCAATGGAGATCTGCAGACAGTTGAATAAATATTGGGAGCGCACCATGAGTCACTGACTGATCAGCTTTAGCTAAAGCCTGGTTTATACTTCTGTCATGAGTGATCGTATGAGAGACACATGGAGCATGCAATGCGCGTAGTCGTGCATTTATACTTCTGCACTGTTACGACTGAAGTTTATTTATTTATTTATTTTTGTGTATTGCATGTCTTTTTCTTTGTCCCGCCTTCTTGTTGTTTTTGATTGGCTGCTGGTCTCGGAGGCCTGTATAAAAAGGAGCTTCTGGCATGGTTCGGGTCACTCATTTGGGCTGCATTCTGTGCTGGGAGTGGAGCTCCTGGATTTCCCGACCAACAATCAATATTGTACCCCTGTTCATACGTTAACCTATTGTGAGAGTTAGAGCTTGTAGGGGTGGCCTGCTTATTTATTTGATTACTTTTGTCTATGTTTATGTTTAGGGAGAAAGGTAAGCCTTCCTGTATTTTTCTTTAAATATTAATAGGTAATTTAGTGGATTTACTTAGATACTATAGATTATTTTGTTACTACATTTTTCTAATATAAATCTATTCATTTACTTTCAACTAAGTGTCTGAGTTTGATTATCGACCAAAGGGAATCTTTTGCATTAAAATTTTGTTTTGTTTGGGAAATCCACTACCCCAACATATTTGTTTTCTCGTTTATTATGCCCATGTTGTTTTCCCCTAGACTTGGGGCGTAATATGCATGCAGTTTGTGTTGCTCTGTAATAACACTTCTGAAACACTAGCTGGCAGTGGGATTTTATGTGTCAAGTTTCTTCTCTGGTGTTTTGTATTTTCTGAATGCTTCCTTAAATGTACAAGTGGCTCAAACTTGCTCATTTTGAGGCGGGAACTGGTGGACGTGCAACAACTTTAATTATAAGGTAAACACAAAACAAACGTTTCCATCTGGAGCTCCTTCACGGGACTCCACACTTGTAAACACTTGTTCCATCGGGCATATGCGGCTTTCAATTCCGCCCACATTTGTCAGCACTACCAAGTTGACCAATCACAGAGCTTGCGCTACGCACCGTTGCAACATAGTTCAATCTTTTGAGAGGTGCGCGTCAACGTCGCCGATGGCCACAGTGAGAGGTATATGTCCACGCGCAGGCTGTACCGGAGCATATGCATACGCTTGATGCAGAAGTAGAAATTAGTCTTTAGAAGTCTGCATTGTACCATGGGAGCTGTGGGACCTGACTAGATTTCTTGCGGCGCAGGAATAAATTTCTGAATGAATTGCGGTATTGGTCGGTAACTCTAGTGTCATTTGAAAGGTAGCGGGCGGTCTGACAAAACAGTGCTCGATTGAAAGGGAGAGAGAGAGAGAGAGAGAGAGAGAGAGAAAGATTGCATCCGCCGTGAGAGAGAGCGTGCAGATCCGCCGTGGTGCTGTGTGCCACTTGTTATAGGCTGTCTGGACTCTATAGCATCCAACTGGGTGTTTTTTTGGAGGCATATTAAATCGCTGTACATTTTACATTCTTCTTTGGCCCAATTTGTACCAGCTTTGTGTGTAGAAATATTGCTGATATGATATATGAAAAACAATAGGTAGTTGGTAAATATATTGAGTAGATATGTTTGTAAATCTGACTTTGAAAGAGTCAGTGCCTCAACCAACAAAACTGACATTTAGCCTACAATCCACTCACATCCTACACTTCAATCTGTTGTATCTCTCTTTTGGTAGTATCCATTTTTAACGTGGGTTTTTGTAAACCAGATCTAAATTAAGCGGGAATGGTCGGGTCAGGTAGAAAACGGGGTGGGCTGGGCAGAAGGTGAACGAAGGCTGAATATATAGCGGGAGCGGTCGGGTGCGGAATACAACCTGGCGACAGCAGACGGGAGCAGGACTAAAAATTGAGCCCCGCGCAGATCTCTACTTCAGCTTGTATGGAATATGCACAATTCGGTAGACTACTTATCTCAGACAAACACAGGACACCCAAACACCACAGTGCTTTGTCATGTGTTCCATAAATAAAACTTGTATCAGAGTGTTTTGTCAGCTTGACATTCTCTGAGAAAACGGTTAATAGTTGCCTAGCAACCTACAAACCAACGAACCTGATAGCCATGCGATATTCTGCAAATAGCAGCACTCGTCCGGAGGTTGGCGTGGAAGGGGGGGATATGTTTTGTTGGGCAAAATCTCGTTAATTTATTTAACCTGTTCCATCTGTTGCGGGCTGGAGAGAGGAGGAGGGGGTGTCGCAAATAGGACCCCTGCCTTAGAGGGAGAAAAACAGCATTTTTAAGCGTAAGTTTGAAACTAAAGCTGAATAAATCATTATAAGCAGGTAAGTAACATTCCAAGTCGATCTCTCTCTCTCTTTCTTTTGTATGTTGTATTGCTGTATTTATACCACAGAAACTGCCTGTGTTTGCTTTGCTTGGGTTAACTATTGTGATCTCCTGATTGCTACAGAGAAACACAGGAAAATGTCTGTAGACTGATGGCATTTCATGCTGTTTAGCTTTATAATCTTAAAATGTGAGCAAAATCAGCCGCTTTGTCATCAATTTAGACATTACACTAGAGAATCACCCAAACACTAGCTCTAAAGTGATGTTGGTGAATAAGCAACAGCTCCTGCTATTCAGACGTCAGAATTTACTGTGAATAAATGGCAGAAGAATGTAGTTCCTCGTACAAAAGTGTTTTGAGACTCCCAGTCGAACAGTTGTGAAAACGCAGTATTACATGAGTAGCAGTTCGATATACAATCAGCACCTCGAGCCAAGGCACACCTCCCACCAGTGACAATATACAGCCATATCGCACTGCTACTCATGTAATAATGCTCATATATATGAGCAATCGTATATGAATTTAAATATATTCATTTATTAAATTACTCATTGGATTTATACAATATTTTTAAGGTAAGTGGTAGCAAACAATTTATTTAGACTGAATTGTAAAAAACTAATTAAATGTAGTAATCCTCAACTTATTTTATTTGTTTAAATTCAGCTCAAAAAATGTTTGCAACCACTTACCATAAAAATATTTTATAAATACAATAAATTAATTTTATTTTAAATGAAAATTTTCTAAATAAACTACTCTATCTCTATCTCTATCTTGCTATATTTGTGGGGACATTAGGCTCCCCACGATGTAAGGAATACAAGGTATACACACACACAACGCCAGTAACGCATAAAGTTAATTTAAATATTAAGAACTGAGGTTCTTAGCAGATCTCTAGGAGTGAAGCTCAGGACCACGATAAGACTTTTATAATTCTGAAGCCTCTGAAACCTTTTTAAACCCACATATCTTCAGAAAAGAAACCCGAGTCCTTTCATAAGCTCTGAAGGTTTAAGTAAACGCCACTGAGCGCTCGCAATCAAAGAACACTCCATAGGGGGAACGAAGTGGGCAGCTGTAATATATATGAAGGTACATGAGAACTCACCAGAGCCGCTCAAGTGCACTACATCTGTTGGAAGTGGACTGGTGTGAATAATGCAGTGTGTTCAGCTACTGTAATCTCACACACCTGAACTGCTTTATTCAGCAAAGCTCTGGATGTCTTCATGCAGAGGAATGAAAAAAAAAAACCGATGGACAGTTCAGGCTTAAGGGTGTCATAGAATTAAAATATGAATATACTTGGCATAGCTGAATAATAAGAGTTGGTTTCTGGCTTTCATTTAACTCATACCTGTCAACCCTCCCATTTTTCTCGGGATTCTCCCGTATTTAACAGTTCTATCCCGCTATCATCCCGTAAAGGTATTTTCCCATATTTCTCCAGTATTTTCAATCTTACTCTGAAGGGTGGGAAATAAACATTAAAGAGTCGAGCCTCCCTATACGCAACCCATACTGCCGAACCACCAGGGGCCATCTCTTGCTCTTAAATGAGAGTCTGTTCTGTGCTTTCGCATTGTTTAGACATGAAAACACTTTGAAATAAATATAAAAACGGTGAAATTCCCTTCATTTTCATTACAGGTGCCGTCTCCCCTTCATATGCAATCCTCAAAACAGTCATAGCGCTGCATGACTGTCAGCTGACGCAATCCATAGTGATAAATAGATGACGTTTCCCAAACGGATTCTGTACGGGTGATTTGAAGCGGACCAAAGTTTGGGTTTTGGGTGCATGTTTAAACAGATATACACATAATAGAGCTGCACGATTCTGGCTAAAATGAGAATCGTGATTTTTTTGCTTAAAATAAAGATCTTGATTCTCTCACGATTCTGTAGATGTAAAATAAAGCTTAATATGAGATTATTGCTTTTTCTCAAACATATGGTAAAACAACAATGTTGATATTATGTGCAGGTCTACTGGTTTCTATAAATAATTATAATCTACTTATAATAATTCTGATGTTGAATTATGTTTGAGATATAGGCCTATGCTTGCTTGCAATCTTTCATTGAGAACATTTAGACCATTTAATTCATTAAAAAAATCAACATTTTATAGGCTAGAGTAGTTATACTGACACTGTAAACATTTATTTTCATGCACAACTGTGTGTTCACTGAAAGAAAAAATGCTTGTCGCAGTCATAACTCTAAAATGCGATATGATTATTTGAATGATGTGCACTCTTTCGGTTTCATTTTCACTGCTATGTGCTGTTCATACTTCGCGCGCGACTCTCAAGCGATAACTCTGTGCTACAAACTGAATATTATTTACAACTTTCTTACCGTTATTCAGAGCATATGCAGGTTCTGTTCACTAAAGTAGACGCGCGCGTCTATAGGGCGTGCGCCCGTAGTCAGCAGCTCACATCACGTGTGATTTTCCGGCCGCGAATACAGCATTATTTAAAGACAAAAATACATTTTTTAGGTGAATTATACCTTATAAATACAGCATGTGACTCTTTTAACATCATTTGGAGGTGTCCATGTTGCTGAGCAACGTGTGTGAAACAATAAAAAGACTCGTGCAGCTTCTCTCCTGAACTTGAAAATATGATTGACAGAAATGCTGGATTAAGATCGTCTAGGGGGTCAAATCTAGATCGCGATCTTTTTCCGATTAATTGTGCAGCTCTAACACACAACTAATTATAATATCTAAAGATGTCAATCTTGGTGAATTTTGTTTTCAAACACAAGTAATTTCGTCCTAAATGAGCATAAACGGATACGAAAGCAGTTAGATGCTTTCAATATAACCTTAGATGTGTGCATTTTTGAAGTGACATCTGTTAATGTAATCAAATGAAAATAAAAATCTAATTAAATCATTCGTTGCTCTTTATTCAGAATGCGTGAGTTATACAGTGCAGAAACGGCTAATGAGATTTGCTTGATTCTACTATAAGCTATTCATTTTAATAAGCTAAACTGTTTGCTAATGTATTTGCTGCTAAAGTATGGTATTTATTTTTTCTTTTGTAAATAATATTAAAACATATTACTGACAAATTTACTGTTTATTTACAACGAAACAGCTCCTAATTAGCATATTTAGAATTTGGGGATTTTTAAGGGGGGTGGGGGGGAATCCCTTATTATGGTGGGCATATCCCTTATTTTCACATCCCAATGTTGAGAGGTATGATTTAACCCCTTAGGGTAGGCAAAGGCGGATACGCAGTTAAGAACACTACTCCATGAAAGGAGCTTCAAATATGCTGTTATATCTAATCATATCGATAAGACAAATCCAGATCTGAAGAAAAGGAGATCTGTAAAAGGGTGAACTTTTATTGATATACACTACCTGACCAAAGTCTTGTTGTTGATTGCAGTTGTAAGAGCAGGGTGCGAACAACCTACCTAAAGCACGGGCTTCCCTGAAAACATGATTTGTGAAATTTTGGGGGTCTCTAAAAATATTGACAGTGTGTTATTTTGGCTTGCGGTTTCAGTATTCTGCAATGTGACACAGCTGCTGCTGTGCATTCAGGTTAATCATGAACAACTCAGTGCGCATGCGCTAGTTGCACTATCGCGGTCTGATTAGGTTTCAATCAAGGTTTATATGCATCAAATACATAACATCTGTGCCAAACATTTCAACTGACGAACATATTAACAATAATACAACCGTATAGCTGAATTAAATGTATGCATTGGCATGTTACAGCCCTAATGATTATGATCATGACTATGCGTGTAAACAATCACATTTGGACAAATTTGAAACGATAGTTTTAATCTATTTTACCTGCTTTTATCCTCTTTGAACTAATACTGTTGTCCATCAGCACCATCTCCTGGACTGATCATTTAAAGAAATGCGATCTAATAGGATGGAAAACAGCTGCTGTGAGGCATTTCCCCCTCGTTGTCAGACGGCATCTTCTGCAGTTTAAATGAAGCCTTGTCATCGCTAAAGTCAACAGTTTCTCTTTATTTCAAATATATAACCAGCCCAAACAAATGTAATTCACCAAAATGTTTGACACACACACGTAGCCTGTACTGTGCCACTGACACACTGATTTAATAACTGTGACAAAGTGAAAATAAAGGCTAGTGTCATTTCGAAATGACAGAAAAACACAAACCATGGTGAATACAACACACGAAATAAAACACAAACGGCTCGCGATTAGAATGAACAGCAAATCAGCAGCAGAGTATCAATAACAGACTTTTATTGGTCATTTTTGTAAATTGCACGACTTTCATACCTGTTAAGTTTCATGCCAGTACTCTGGTTTGCTCTCTCTCTCTCTCTCAAGTTGCTTTATTGGCATGACATTAAGTACAGTATTGCCAAAGCACTTCAAATATGAAATATATTAAAACCATTGAAAAATTAATAATAATACAGATAATTCTTCTAATTTTCTCGTATTTCTGACACGCTTGAACCACGTGACAGATTATAACGGCTTTAACAGACACATTTCTAAGTTGTGTGTCACAAAAACACTCTCTTATCCATTAAAAACTTTATTGAAACCCATTTTCGGAGCGCAAATTACCAGTTGTACACACTGTAAACGGAAGTTTTTAGCATTCTACCGGAAGACGCTGGTCGCTATGGCGCCCTCCATGCAGCAGCCATGAAAAAGGTCTATATTCTAGCGATCGTTCTTCCCGCTCAGTGGTGGATTTTGGCATAGTCCATTTCACGTGAAATGGCGGGGGTGAGTGGAAGAAACCAAGTCGCGGGGGGAATATTTTCTACAGAAATAATTTATGATTTCTTATGTGGCCTGGTACCAATTGGCCCGGTGGTTAAGGACCACAACTCTAAGGCACTGATCCTGCAGCCTCAAGCCAATGCACCCCTTCCACCAGTGCTGGTATGCACCCATATTGCACTGCTACTAGTGTGATGTTGCTGATGTATTAATTAAAAACACACACACATCTAAATTTTGAAACATAAACATCTGCATCCTACATATACCAATATTCAGAGTGTTTTCCAATATCTAATGTGCAAACAACAGATGTGGAGGATATGAGGCACGGATCAACAATGTTATTACAAATACCTGGAATTTACTCTCACCTTGAGTTCAAACAATCCAGCAGATGAAACGCATGCAAACATACACCTTCTGTTTTCACAAGAAACCAAGTCATACTCATCTGTAATGACATGACATGAATAAACGATCGAATTTCCATTTTAGTCAAAGCGTATCTTTTATTTCTCAACCTGTACGCTGCTCTTAGTTTGATCTACTATCTTATCCGAATTCATTAGCATAAATCTTATTGGATCGTGTGAAAATAATGCGTTTCTAACAATCATGCCAGGCCACATTGGGCTGATTTCTTTTGTATCTACAGAGGAAGAGATAGTAAATGTAGAATCAGTTTATGACTCTTTCATCTTTCCGTGATCAGACGGCACGGCTGACAGTCTCCTCCAGCGGTGTGTGTGTGTGTGTATGTGTGTGTGTGACACAGATATTTGAGGAACGCTGTGAAGAGATTTTTCTATTTTCACAGAGAACAGACAGAAAGAGCCGCCCTGGAAATCTCTCAGCTGGATGAACTCTTTTCATGAACTTCTTTGAGAAACAAAACACTCATTCAAACATCACTGGGAAATGAAGACTACTATTAATACAGATGTTGGAAATATATGAAAGGAAAATTATTCAAACCAAGTACAAGTTTTTTTTTCTTAACAACCATGAAATATGAATATTATGGTAAGAGGGAATGTCAAAAAATAAATTATTCTAAGTGAAATTCATCAAAGCTTGACTTCTACCAGTAATGAACCAGGTCAACTTTATATCATCAAACTAGTAGACAAGTTATCAACCTAAACCAGGACTTCACAGGCTTTAGATCGAAGCCTTGAAAAGGTGACTCTAGCTTTGTAGCTAAATGGCTAACATGGATTTTATTAAGAAAATAACAGTGTTTTTGTGCTTTATGAAGGCTGAAAAACAGTGTTGATACGTTTAGGGCCGTGTCTGAGTCCACTACATCTTTTCAGAGTTCCATCCAGCTCTGTGCGCTCATAAACTCCTCCAGAAACTTAACCTGGCTGATGGAGGCTTTCGGCAGTGCTTCTGACTGAGCCCAGCCCAGTTTGATGAACTTTTTGACGGTGTCAGCTGGAGGATTTCCCCCGAAACACCAACAACAGGCGATACATCACAATCACGCCCCCACAAGAGCAAGCTCCTGATTGGTTAACGCGGAGCACCACAGGATGTCTATTTGCGCGTTTGCATTGACTTAACATGTAAATCACTCGCGTTTGACGCGCGTTCCGTATCTGGTGTGAACACAGCATTATGCTAATGAGGGAGTGATGTTCATTAATGGGCGGGGCTTTCTTCCACTAATGACACATACAAAGAAACAACGTCAATCAAAGTACTATTAATACATTTTTACCATTAGAAGCTGGTTACATTCACAGACGGTCACCACACAACTGTTTAAACCCCTTATAAAAGTGACTTTTCCATAGTAGGTCCCCTTTAATGCTCTAAAAATGGAATCAAACACTAATAAGAATTGAATTAAAAAAATGTACACTAAGATAAATACAGATATTTATTATTTTTACAAAAGGTTAGTAAGGTTAATAAGGTAAGTGATCAAAGTGAATTAGTCAATGTATGTGCATTCATGATTTTAACAGTAAAAAAACAAAAACAAATCAGATTTGTTAAAGCTAGAGTTAAAATTAGTGTAAAGCCATTGCTCAAACACACTACACTGACAGGATAAGATCACAAATACAAACCAGCACAACACACACACGCACGCACACACGCACACACAAACACAAGCAGCCTGTGTTATTGTACCCACTGTCTGGTGTCAGCAGACTCATTAACATAATTGGCACAACTGCTGTTGTTAATTATGCTAATTAAGAAACTACCCTGTTGACAGGCCCACACATTCATATGCACTATTTGTGTCCCACAATGCAATGTGATTGACTTGACCTTGCTTTTGTAAACTGAAAAAAAAAAAAAATCTGGGTTGCGCACAATTCCTTCATGCCCTCCAAACACAAATTAAGTTAACTTAATTTTTTATTTATTTATTTTTTTTTTTACAAATTTGAGTGAATTGAAGACAAAAAAAAAACTCAAGAACTGTGTTGATTTAGCTTATTTTAAATAAGTAGCTTGAACAAATGGGGGAAAAATCATATTTTGAGTGTAGTGTGATAGAAAAAACTAAACACAATGGCATAATAACTCTCATTATCATACATATTTAGATTTAATTATTATTATGATTATTATTATAATTATTATTAGTATTAGAAGCAGTAGTAGTAGTAGTAGTAAATTTCAGACATGAAAATCAATAGGATGCTGTATTTAAGGCATGGTATTGTTTATAGCTGTAACAAAAATTAATTGGCTAATTAATTTAGACACTGAAAGTAGGGTTGGACGATGTGACAAAAATGCAATCTCGATAATTTATTTCCATATCAAATGATAACGATATATATTTTGATAGAAGTTGTTTGTTAATGTTTAAGATTAGACACTTTATTAAATAACATTTTAAGTATTGTTTATTGTTTGTCATAAGTATTGTTTATTAACAAAAACAGCTTAGACAACTCTTTTTGGAGATTATGATTTTCTGTAATACACTTATCATATACAATATAAAATATAATATTCTGATGAACAGAAACTGACAGCATACAGTTGAAAAATTATTAGATCACCTTTTAATTTTAATAATTTTTTAAATATTTTCATAATGTTTCCTACAGAGTAGGGAAAATTTTCACAGTATGTCTAATAATATTTTTTCTTCTGGAAAAAGTCTTATTTGTTTTATTTCAGCTAGAATAAAAGCAGTTTTTAATTTTTTTAAACACCATTTTAAGATTAAAATTATTAGCCCCTTTAAGCTATGTATGTTTTCGATAGTCTGCAGAACAAACCATCGTTATACAATAACTTGCCTAATTACCCTAACCTGCCTAATTAACCTAATTAAGCCTTTAAATCTCACTTTAAGCTGTATAGAAGTGTCTTGAAAAATATCTAGTCAAATAATATTTACTATCATCCTTCATTCATTCATTTTCTTTTTGGCTTAGTCTCTTTATTTATCTGGGGTCGCCACAGCGGAATGACCTGCCAACTTATCCAGCATTTGTTTTAAGCAGCGGATGCCCTTCCAGCTGCAACCCATCACTGGGAAACACATACGCACTCATTCACACACACTATTACACTAAGGACAATTTAGCCTATACCCAGTTCACCTGTACCGCATGTCTTTGGACTGTGGGGGAAACCGGAGCACCCGGAGGAAACCCACGCGAACACAGGGAGAACATGCAAACTCCACACAGAAACGCCAACTGACCTAGCCAAGGCTCAAGGCAGCGACCCTCTTGCTATTAGGTGACAGCACTACCTACTGCGCCACTGCGTCCCCTACTATCATCATGGCAAAGATAAAATAAATCAGTTATTATAAATGAGTTATTAAAACTATTATGTTTAGAAATATGTTTAAAAAAATCTCTGTTAAACAGAAATTAAGAAAATAAATAAACTAATTATTCTAATTATTCAGGGGGGCTAATAATTATGACTTCAACTGTATATATTTTCACATTTTTATTTTTTACAATATACTAGAACTTCTATGTTAAGCTGCTTTGACAATCTACATTGTAGAAGCGCTAGAGAAATAAACAAGAACTGATTTGCATATACAGTACACAAACAAAAAACCACTTATTGCATAAATGAACAATAATAAATGTTTAAAAATAAATGTTTTACTTAATTAAAATGGTAAAAATTGTCAACATTAAAATAAACAACAGTTTAACAGCCAATACTGATGGCAGGAAACTGAATCAAGCTCACTAAACTATACTGGGTGACATAACATATCTCTAATAGTTGTGTGCTACCTCCGACAGAAATGTCTTTCTTTTCTTTTTTTATTCTTCTATAACCTGTTTTAACACATTTTAATCAGTTTTTATCTGTTTTTAATTATTTTATTGTTTGTTTGTTTTTATTTTCTTATACTTGTCTTTTTTATTCTTGCTTAAGTAAAGCACTTTGAATTGCCACTGTATATGAAATGTGCTATAAAAATAAACTTGCCTTGCCTAATATTAACACAATTAAAGATTCCTGTTGTTGCATATGTCTGCTGTGTGACTGGCTCTTAGATCAATACAGAGTAAAATTGTCCATAGCTTATTGTTATCTGCATAAATTATTGCGATTCAATAATATGATATATTTTATAAGCCCTAACTGAAAGACAGCACAATCTTATTTTACATTTGGTTATTCCATTTTGTATCTGAAGACTGTAAGACTCCCCAGAGAAGTATAATGCACTGTTATATTATGTGTCTCTTTGTGTCCTGTCAAAATTATTTATTTGGTTTGGATTATACAAAATCCCCCCAATCATTCAAAATAAAAGAGCTATTCAAGTCATCTGGTGAAATTGTTTTTTTTTTATCGCAATGTTTGTAGCAGAAAAACTAAATATTGAAATGTCAGTTTGTTGTCCAATATCACGCAGCTCTAATTTGAAGCAAAAAACAAGGTAGTTAGACTTGACTGTGTAATTAAGTGGCTTTAATGAACTACAATGCCATGATGTACTGCAAACAAAAAAATCTGACAAATACAGAAATACATAAAGGAATAATAAAAATGTTCATTTAACGGTGTTCAGATGATCTCAACTTAATGGAAACAAAAAAATAAAGAAAGAAATACTGTTTATTATTTTATTTACTATAATAAAAAAATAATATTTTCAATAGCTATGTTTTCATCCACCTATTTGTATTCCCATTTTGGATATGCAAATTTAAAAAAGGGTTATTGGAAACGCCAAGATGCGCATAAATTTTAAAAATGCCCATGCACATAACCGAGTCGGATAAACTTTCTATTCGTTAAGAAAAGATCCACATAAACTACTATTGAAACACTTTTACCGAACAAATTCTAGTATGTGCATTAAAAAAGTCATGTGATTTTGTTATAAGGGATCATGTGACAATAAATGACAAACCAGCAGGCTGAGCACATTGTAAAACATCTAAAATGTTGTTTTGGTCACTCTAAAACGCCTTAATCGTTTCAGTATTAGTGTCATTATATTATTAATGCGCTCCACATCTGTCAATAGCATCTGAGCTCTGCATCTGATGCCTTCAAATGCCACTACGCATTCATAGCATGCCGACATTGCCTGCTGAGGCACAAGTCATTTATTAATTCAATTCAATTCAGCTTTATTTGTATAGCGCTTTTACAATGTAGATTGTGTCAAAGCAGCTTCACATAAATGGTCATAGTTATTGGATCAGTGTAGTTCAGTTTTTAGTGCTTAAGTTCAGTTCAGTTTAGCTCAGTTCAGTGTGGTTTGAAGTCATTACTGAGAGTCCAAACACTGAAGAGCAAATCCATCGATGAGTAGCTTTTCAGATCCTGAACCATGCAAGCCAGTGGCGACAGCGGAGAGGGAAAAAAAACTTCACCGATAGGAGAGTGAAGAAAAAAAACCTTGAGAGAAACCATACTCAGTTCGGCACGACCATTTTAATTTCTCCGCTGGCCAAAAGTCTTGTGCAGAGCTGCAGTCTCAGCAGTGGAGGCTGGAAGCTGGCCTCAGCGAAGACTCGTCTATCCCTGGAGCGTCACTGGAATCTCATGCTCTCCACTTCCCCATGACCAACAGCGCAGCAGCAGCTCAGAATACGGCCTGGTCCCGGATATTAAAACAAAAAAGATTCACGCAACTTTTCCTACCACAGCAAATTGCTTTTTACCGTTGATATTTGGCGCCAGTTAATCAGAAAGTGATTTTGTTCTTTGGATGGAAACGCTGCTTTATTCTATAGACTGTGAAAGACACGGACGCAGTATCTATGACATCACCCATACGTTTTTGAAGAACGCAAATGAAGCTACAAGTAGGCGTGACCACCCATGACCATTCTGTTCGCACCTCATCGCACCAACCGGGGAATACCAAACAAGGGCAAAGAGGCTAGCATTTTGCTTAGACTGGCTTTTCATTGGGAGAAACACTTAAAGGGCCATGAAACCCCCTCGTTTCAGCAGAGTGTTTTCACACCTCTACTTTGGAAAAAGTCAGAAAAGTGGGCGTGTCCAGCTCTGTTTAGGGGGAGTGTCGGAGGAAGAAAAGTGGGATGGTGTGGGAGTGTCTATTTGGGCACGCGCGAGTTTCAGAGTCAAAATACACACACACACACACACACACACACACACACACACACACACACACACACACACACACACACACACACACACACACACACACACACACACACACACACACACACACACACACACACACACACACACACACACACACACACACACACACACATACATGAGAAAGTGATGGTGTTGAACCTACATGGACATCTGTAGTCGAATTATTTGCCAAATTATTAAATGGTGGACTTTAACTGCAGTTTGGCTCTTTCATTCAGGGAATTCATTCATGCCCCTCGCGACACACAAGATATTTGATTCGAGGAACTGCTCTAAGCGTGTATTTTTCATGCAATGTTTTATACCGCACAGCGAATGAGAGAAAAAAAAAACCTCAGCATTTCCCGGAAACTTAGATGCACACAGCAGGTAGCGTCAGAAAGCCGCGCGTGTTATTCCGGTCACTAAATGCGGTAAAAATCCTACACGAGGTTAAAGTTTGGTTGTGGTGCTAACGTGTTTACACTCTGTGCAATAGTTTGTTAGATACGAACAAACTGAATAAACAAAGAGCACTGGTCACTCACTTACCAAATCTGTAGAGACAGGACAATCACCAGCAACTAGAGCCGCGTCTTTATGAAGAGAATACTACAAGCGAATCCAGATCTCAGCGTTTGCAGATGAGAACAGCTCTCAGGTAAACAATAATCCTCCTTAGACACGTAAGTTATTGTTGTCGAGCGTCGCGTACACTGTAATCCACACGTGACTCTGAGCTCTGACAGAGAGAAAATGAAAACGAAACTTAACTGCAGCAAACTATAAAAGCAACACTTCACACTTGTTTTGCCAACACAACGTGGCGTCTCTGTCCTGAAAACACGGTGATAGTAATGAATATTAATGAAGTTGCACAATAGAGCGCGCTGATTGGTTTGAACCAAGCCTTACTCATGCATTAATGCATCACACTGTAAGACGTAATAAGACTCACTCTGGCACAGATGTCCAGTCTGCACGCTGGAATACACGCTATTATGTCATGACCGTGACGCAGCTTCAAAAAATCGTTTCAAACCTGAAGTATGAATTTGCTTGAAATAACGCAAAACAACCAATTTACACTTTTTAGTGAAATATAGGTGTCCTAATAGTGTTTTTAGCAGTGTGGGACACATATACGACTGTCAACAGCTCAAAAAATGTGTTTTGATGTTTCGTGACCCTTTAATACTTCATAACCTGTGACTCGTTTGTGTTGTGACCACATGTGCTTGGTTGTGTACGATATCAATAAAGTGCTTAGTCTTTTAAAAACACTGTTGTAATACAACACTAATCATTGTTCTTATGACGTTTTTCTACAGAAGGAAAACGCAAATTACATCCAAACACTTCCGATATAGTCTGTGTTAGTAAATGCAAGGTTAATTATGCACTCCAGGCATAACACTGTATGACAACGCTTCAGATGACTGTTCTAGTGCCCACAGCTAATCAATCTGTCAGATTCTGGAGTGCTTTACAGGTCTAAACAAATATATAAATGATAAATGATCTTAAATAAAACAAATACATTTATAGATGGCATATAAGTGTATTATTTCACTCACCGGGAAATTGGAGGCCACCCAAATGGTTTGTGAGCACAATTAGGTGCACACAGCGTGCCATATCATCTGATAATTGCAGGAAATCATTCCTAAAAGCAACTGACTGTGTAAGGCCACAAAACACAAAACAAAAATACAATGAATATGTCGAGTTCAGCAGCTAATCAGCCGGAATCAGCTGAGGGGAAGTGATGGCGACCAACAAGACCTAGCTGTCACTCCAGTGGCCACACCCTTAATTATGCAAACCTAATATAACTTAATATAAACAAAACGGATGAGTTATAAATAGATTTACCCCCCTCACAGTTGTCAAGAAGGGTAATATTAGCTATATGAACCAAAATCGTTTTATGTGCCAAGCTGTAAACACCTTTTTATCTGCTTTAAAGTCAGCCATTTTAACAGTGGGCTCAATAGAAATCTGCTCAATTATGAAGCCAGGACTAGCGGAATTTTGATGAATTGCAAGTTCAGTTACTGCCGTATTCGCTTCAAGAGGAAGAGCAGGAGATTGCCGCTTACTTTGTTTGCACGTCTTTTTTGCAATATTACAGTTTTGCATACATTTAATTAGCATTTTTCGATGGAAACATAGCTAATGATGTGTACAGTAGTTTATGACAGTAATATTTAGCTGGAGCGACTACTTTAATATCTGTAAACTGCAGGTTAAAAATACTGAGATCTTCAATAGATCTTTCAATTTCTCCAAAATATGTTCTTAGCAACAATTCATGTTACTAATAAATAAAATGACAAAGTTTTGATACATTTAGACTAGAAAATGTATAAAAATATAACACTTTAGAATAATTATCCATTAGTTAATGTCTTTACTAACATCAATTATGAATAACCTTGCATTATTTAACCATTGTTCACAATTTACTCACATTCTCCTAGAAATCAGTCAAGTTTGGTGAAGGATAAATCATGGTTTGGGGTTACATTCAGTATGGGGGTGTGCGAGAGACCTGCAGAGTGGATGGCAACATCAACAGCCTGAGGTATCAAGACATTTTTTTGCCCATTACATTACACACCACAGGAGGGGGCAAATTCTTCAGCAGGATAGCACTCCTTCTCATACTTCAGCCTCCACATCAAAGTTCCTGAAAGCAAAGAAGGTCAAGGTGCTCCAGGATTGGCCAGCCCAGTCACCAGACATGAACATTATTGAGCATGTCTGGGGTAAGATGAAGAAGGAGGCACTGAAGATGAATCCAAAGAATGTTGATGAGCTCTGGGATTCCTGCAGGAACGCTGTCTATGCCATTCCAGATGACTTTATTAATAAATGATTTGAGTCATTGCAGAGATGTATGGATGCAGTCCTCCAAGCTCATGATGGAGTCAGACACAATATTCATTCTGTCTCCACTGCAGCAGGACTTTATATTCTATACTGGACATTATTTCTATAAAGAGAAAAGAATTGTGTCTAGGCAAAGTCAGACCTTACTGTCCTCATGAAATAGTTAAAAATCAACTCATGATCATAATTTATTTTGGTAAAATAAGCGTAATCTTGAGGCCTTTGCCTTTCATATAAGCTACGTCTGATGCCAAATGATCAACTAGAAGTCAAGCTTTTATTTGTTGTTCCTAAAATTTGGATATGACAAGACTTTTGTCAGCAACAGCAGTGTATTTATTATTGATTAACATTCTCACATTAAGTCTCTCTTTAATGGTTTACAAGCTTCCGCTAAAATGTCTTCCTATGAAGGAAATGAATTGGGTTTGGACTTCCTCCGCAGTAGTTTTCCACAGAAACACTAGCACCCCTTGTAAAATCTCCTGCCTGATGTAAAGCTCCTTATGTTCTGATCCCTGTACTCTGATCACCGTCCTGTGCTCCAGCTCAGGGTCGAGAGGTGTTTTGAGATCTGAGCGCCCGTTTCAGAAGAGCAAACGGCTTGTGTGAATATTTCAGCAGATAACGCTGCTCTGACGCTTTTCTTTTGTGCTGGAATCAAAGTTCTGCTTAAATAAAGACGCAGGAGAGGAAGTCCTCCTCGATGCAGCTGGGCGGATGGGGAATTTATCTTTCTCTTTCTCTCTCACACGCACACACAGATTGAGAGAGGGTTGGGGGCCACTGAACAGACAGAACTGGGCCATCGGAGCATGTCACTGAGGCCCAAAGCTATATATACACCTTTCATACTCGCACACTTAAACTACATGCTGGACACTGCAGGTTGTCTCACGCAATCAGTCAACCCTTAAAGTCACCCTGGAATCAGAATCAACTATGTAACATTGTAGAACTTAACAAAAAAAATGATCTTAACATAATATTCTGTCCCACTTTATATTAAGTGACCTTAACTACTATGTACTTACATCAAAAAATAAATACAATGTACTTACTGTGTTCGTAAAGTATTTGAGAACACTTGTGGTGCTCTTGAGTTGGGATAGGGGTTGGGTTATGGACAGGTTTGGAGGTGTGGGTAGGTTTAAGGGTGGGTTAAGGTGTAGGGAATGGTCATCAGTGATTTTACAAATGTAATTACAGAAGTTAATTACAGATGTAATTACATACATGTATTTAATCAAGCGTAAGTACACAATAAATACTTGTATTTACACAATAAGTACATTGTAACAAACTATTAATTCCTGTGTAAGTACATATTAGTTAAGGCCACTTAATATAAAGTGGGACCTAATATTGTAATGATTTTTGGCAGTAAAACAATTATAATGTTGATCTATACTCTTTAAAAAGTATTTTCACAGCTTCTACAAACTTATTTAAAATGAGCTCAATCAACAATTCTTGAGGGTCTTTTTGGGACAACTTAATTGTTTTATGTATAATTCATTTATATTTGTAAAAAACTGTTAAGTTAACATAATTGATTTGTGTTGTGACAACATGAAGGAATTGTACAGATGGGGCCTTTAGAAATGCACGTGAGACTGACTGGTGGATCGGTACAGCAGCAGCAGCAATGAGGTCGATGTACCGGTCCGTTGTGGTGAAGAGGGAGCTGAGCCAAAAGGAAAAGCTCTCGATTTACCGGTTAATCTACATTCCTACTCTCACGTATGGTCACGAGTTTGGGTCATGACCGAAAGGACAATATTTAGTATACAATCGGCCAAAATAAGGTTCCTTCGCAGAGTGGCAGGGCACACCCTTATAGATAGAGTGAGGAGCTCTGACACCTGGGAGGAGCTCGGAGTAGAGCTGCTGCTCCTCCACATTGATAGAAGTCAGCTGAGGTGTCTGAGGCATCTGTTTCGGATGCCTCCTGGACGCAGGAGGGAGGTGTTCCAGGCACTGGAGGGACCATGTTTCTCGGCTGGCCTGGGAAGTCAGGGGTTCTTTCACACGGCATTAACATCTGCTGTGTTTTTTGTTTTCACAAGCTTTGGAGATGTAACAAATTGCGCTTTTAAATAATAGGTCACCTATATCTTCCCTTGTGAGCCACGACTGTATTCAAAATGACATCAAGGTTTTCAAAGTGCACTGCAAAGGCAGGGCAGTTGTAAACATGAAGATGGCTAAAAATAATCTGTAAAAACACTTTGAAAGCAAATTACACCTAAGAGAGATTTCAATGCTTTAAAAAAAATCATTCCAAGGTTAAATGTTAGAATGTTCTAAACCAAAACGGCAGGTGCAAAAGCGTCATTTAATTAAAAAAAATGCCTCATCCTCGTTATTTTTATTTGACGCGCGGCGTCAAAACCTTCCCCACCAATCAGATCGACACTTTTGTTCACATGCACCAAGCTGCTGAAGTTACAGTAAACAGCACTTGGAGGCGCTCAAACTGTCAATGCGAGCGCACATTGAAGAAGATGCCCAGAGGCGATATGAACGTGGAGCTGCTTATTGCTCTTGTGAACAATAATCATTTCATAATCGCTTGAGCTGGAGCTGCTACTTGAACCATCCATGCTTGTTCGAGTCACCGGTAACTTTATAAAACAAGCGTGTGAACTTCCACTCCTCCCCTTCTTCTGTGTTATAATCGCGTGTGAGAAGCTTATAGTTGTGCAGCGCCATCTAACGTCAAAAGAGTGATTTAGCATACTCTTCTGTTTGTCGCCAGTGAAAAGCTCTTAGGTTTGAACACTGAAAAACGTCTCATAAAACGCTGACGATAAACGTAAACGAAAAACGTACCAGTGTGTAGAAACCTTTAGTTGGCTAACGATGGTTTTTGGAAACACACCCCTGATCGACAGGCAGCTGCTAGTTTGAATGAGGCGCAAGACTGCTGCCCTCTGACCTGGCCCCGGAAAAGCGAATGAAAATGAATGAACAATGTACATTTTTTTTAAAGACTTTTGCTAGTTGTTCAAACTACTGTTTTTTTTTTCAAAATGAGCTGAAACTACACAGTTCTTTAGGTTTTTTTGGGGGGGAAACTTAATTATTTTATGTTCAAATCGAGGAAACTTGTAAAAATTATGTAGTTAACAATTGTGTTAAATCCATCGGTAACACTTTATAATAACTACACACTATGAATCCTTTACTAAGTATTAGCATCTAGTGAATTCATTATCTGTTAAGCATTAACTCTACATTAATAAACGTTGGTAAGCAGTTTATAACTGCAGCTACAAATGCTGTATTCTTGACTTATTAGCACCTATATAATGTGCTTAATAATTGTATTTTCATATTTAGTTAATGATTTATTTTTCATTACTAAATTAAGTATCGCATTATTTACAAACCAGTTGTATTTATAAGTAGTTGAAGGTTTTTAAGATCATTCTGAACGAGTTAGTAAATGATAAATAAACTATTGAAATCAACATTTATATATCTTATTATTCAGGCATTTACTAATTAACTAATATGTTAGTAAATGCTTTATTAACTCAACTTCATGCAGTTTTGTGACCTAATCTAACTTTTCATGCTTTATAAATGCCTTATAAATGATTATTAAAGGCTCAGAATCAAATAAACAATAACCTTTGCAATCTTTTCTAAAAAATATAAAATTTACTGTAAAGTTTAAACATTGCCGAATAACAGGAGTGTCAAAATACGACATGAAACTGGATAAAACAACAATATAATAATTTAACATTATAATAAAATGTAATGTTTAAACTCACAGTGATTTTATTTTTGATCAGGTTGCATCGATATATTTTTTATTTGAAGTACAGCTTCATTTGTGCATCTTTAAATTAATTGGAATGAATAATGTCATGTCCCCTGTTTATAATTTAACTGAGCCTTTATTTGTCATTTATAAAGGATTTATAAATCATAAATAGTCCTCACTTTAGATTAGGTCACAAAACTGCATGAAGTTGAGTTAATAAAGCATTCATGAACATATATAGTAACCATTAATATATGCCTGAATAATAAGACATCTAAAAACGTTAATTTCAATAGTTTATTAATCATTTACTAACTCATTCTGAATGATCCTAAAAACCCTCAACCACTCTTAAATACAAATGGTTTGTAAATAATGTGATACTTAATTTAGTAATGAAAAATAAATCATTAACAAAGTATGAAAGTACAATTATTAAGCACATTTTAAATATGTTTGTAAGTCAAGATTACAACATTTGTAGCTGTATTTATAAACTGCTTACTAATGCTTATTAATGTAGAGTTAATGCTTTACAAATAATGAATTCACTATTTGCAAATGCTTAATAAATGATTTATAGTGTGTAGTTATTATAGTGTTACCAATCCATCATCTTTACAGTGTATACACTGAAAAAATAATCATTGGATATACAAGCATTTTTAAGATAAGTAGTTGCAAATAATTTATATGGGCTGAATTTAAACAAACAAATTAAGTTGAACATTACTCAATTTAATTAGTTTGGTTAAAATCAGCCCATATAAATAGTTTGCAACCACTTACCTTAAAAAAAGCAAAAGCAAATCTAACGAATCTTTTTTTTTTCTGTGTAGCAGGAAAAAAAAAGGTCTTGGATGGCCTGAGGGTGAGTAAATCAAATGCTTATTTTTGGGAGAACCATCCCTTTAACTGAAACACAACCAAGAACGCCATTATGGCTCCAGTACAATACGAAAACAACTTTTGAGCAGAAAGAGAGGAGAAGAGAAGAGGAATGAGATGAGAGATGTATTGAGCTGTTATTGTGCTGCGTCCTGCTCTCTCTAAGGGCAGAGACGGTCATTAATCACAACACAGATGCACTGAAAACCTCCAGAGATCGCAAACTCCACTGAGACACACACACTCGCACATACACACTGCTGCTCGGTTTGTACCCTCTGATCTCACCATGGTTATTTGTTATATTAATTGTCTGCAGGCACTCACATCTGTTAAAGCAAATGATCGCAGATATAAAGGGAGAACAAAAGCCATAGGAAACATTGATTGTTTTGTAGAGGGAACACCTTAAAGGCCTCCTCTTATTCTTCCTTGATGTCTTCAAATTAGAGAAAGTTCATAATCGCACTGGCTATAGCCGCACTGTTACTGTAATCACAAAAGCAACATAACAAAAGTTAAATGTGTGTATGTTTTATGGATCTATAGCAATGTCACTTATAAGAGTTGATGTATAAAACTCTTAAAGGTACAGTAGGATATTTTATTGAAAAACATTTAATACAGTGTAAAACCCAACACGTTAAGGTAACTCAAACCATTTGAGGAAACCGATTGCAACAAACCATTTAAGTTCAAAAACGAATCCAATTAAGTAAATGAAGCAATTTGAGTCTAGTAAACCCAATAAATGAAGAGAACTCAAACCACTGAGTACCGTAAAACACTAGGGATGTAACAATATTGTAAATACACTGAAAAAAATTATTCAGAGATGACTCGTTGGAGTTACTCAATTTTTTTTTACGTAAGGTGGTTGTAAACTATTTATTTGTGTTGAATTTAAACAAACAAATTAAGTTGAACATTATTAAACTTAATTTGTTTGTTTATATTCAACACAAATTAATTGTTTGCAACAGTTCTGCATGCAACACTTTTTTCAGTGTACCGTCATACCGCAATAGTAATTTTTTTCAATATTACCGTAGGCGCATGACTCAATAAAACTATATTTCTGAGAAAAGTTTGCTCAGGCGAATGAATCGAACGGGAGGTAGCGGGAACTACAATTCCCATCAGCCTAGGCGTGGCCATCATCCTTTGCGGTCTGTTGTCACTACAGATCCAGTAATGCGGAAATGGAGTGTGTTGCTAGTAGCGGGGAAGAAAAAGAGCTGGAAATGATCGAACCTAAAGCGGGTTTTAAATCGGATGTGTGAAAGCATTTCGGTTTCCTTCTAAATAGATATGAAAAAGTAGAAAAGGTGACAAAGAAAAAAACAGTATGCAGGCACTGCCAGACTGTGGTGAAATAAAAGTCAGGGAATACGACTAAAAACAGTCATGGGGACTGCAGAACACAGCACACTTGTTAGATTAATGCAGACATTGACTTGTACCACAAAGAGACCTCTATCTCACTCATGGCTTGTCCTCTCAAGTGGTGGAAAGACAATGCACAACGTTACCCACTGCGGTCAACCTTGGCTAAATCATATCTCTCTGTCCCAGAAACCTCAGTCCCAAATGAGAGGGTTTTTTTTTCTGTTGCAGGGGACATTGTAAATGCCCAGAGATCCCAGCTTTTACCAGATTATAGTTATATGATCATTTTGCTTAAAAAACCCATCTCTATCTAAGTGAGTGAGTGATTAAATGTTGAATGAGATGAGTTTTCAACAATACTAAATTGAAACTTTATTTTTTTTATATGGTTTAATAGTTTTTTGTTATTAAAATTGAAAAATTGAAGTTCCTGTTTCGAAACTTACAGATAGATGGCTAATTTGTATGTCATTGATATGTTCAGTGCTAAGGTAAATAAACACTTTTGGCACTTTTTTCGAGTCTTTTCATTAGTTTTGTTTTTCCTGTAAATTATTCAATAAATACCATACCGTGCCATTCATACCGAGGTATTATCGTACCGTGAAATTCTGACACTGTTACATCCCTATAAAACACAATAAGTTAAGTCAACCGTTTGCAACAAACCATTTGAATTAAACTAATCTATATGAGTACTGTGAACTTACTCAATTTAAGTTGAAGTAATGAGGTATTTAATTAACTCATTTCCTTCAACACTGAATTCAAAACTCTTTTCAAATGAGTATTAACTTTCAGTCAATTATGAGTTAACTACACTCATTTCATTTGATGAAGTTATTTTTTGGGGTTTTACAGTGTATTTTGTAGTGCTGGGGGGGGTATTTTTAGTTCAAAAAATAAATTAAAAAAATTAAAGTGACACTTAAAGGCTTAACTAAGTTAAAGTTGGGGTAATTAGGCAAAGCATTGTAAAACAATAGTTTGTTCTGTAGACCAGGGACGCGACCCCCAAAATAACAATGCCAGTGACTTAATAAATAATTTAAAATAAACATATAAACAAATCAAAAAATAAATGCAGGGTAATACACAATCCATTCATGTTGCTGCAACACAAATCAATTAAGCTAACTTAACACGTTTAAGTATGGAGGACCAGAAGTACCAGTTAAAATACTGTAAATGCCAAAAAGTTAAGGTAACTCAAACCATTTGAGGAAACCGATTGCAACAAACCATTTAAGTTCAAAAACTAATCTTAATGAGTACTGTGAACTTAATCTATTTGAGTAAGCAAAGCAATTTGACCACAGTAAAACCCGATAAAGGGAGAACTCTAACCAACTGACAAATGTGAAACCTAATTAAGTTAAGGCAACTCAAACCGTTTGAGGAAACCGATTGCTACAAAGCATTTAAGTTCAAAACTATTCTGTATAAGTACTGTGTACTTACTTAATTTAAGTTGAAGTATTGAGGTATTGAATTAACTCATTACCTTCAACACTGAGTTTAAAACTCTTTTCAAATAATAATTCCTCACATTCCATTCAGTTGATTTTGAGTTAACTACACTCATTTCATTTGATAACGTTGACGGTTGGGTTTTACAGTAAAATGAGATGAACAATCAAATTATCAATTTAATAATTGAAGCATAAAATGTATATAAATAAATCACAATTTAAATGAACAAATCATGGACAAATAAATAGACATTTAAATGTGTTTATTTAAAATGTGTTTTTAAAAATCATAAAACAATGTATTTAAAAATAACTTGTATGTATAAAAAAAAAATAAATAAATAAAGACAATCGTTTGTTTATTTATTTATATTTTAGAATGCTGATTAATCAAACAATAAAAAAGTAGATGATTTTAAATGCCTTTTTAAAAAGCTATTTAAACTGTGCATTTAAATGCATTTGACAAATGCTTTTCTCTCTATTTGCCACTTGCTTTGCTTTTCTTTCTGCTACTGCATTTGTGGAGTTGAAAATAAATTGAGTTTAAAAATGCCATTGAACAGTCCACACATGGGAGCAGCCAATCAACTTTCACCTCAAGTCAAACTAAACCCTCTCTCACTTGTAAATGAAACACGCACTGTCATTGGCTAGAGAGAAAACCCTATAGCTCATTTTAGCAGGAGTTTAAAGATCAGCGAAACGACTTAAATGTCAGGGCACTCTGAATGTGTTAAAACAAACAAATAAATACATAAATAAATAAATAAATAAATAAATAAATAAATAAATAAATAAATAAGACTTTTTCAGAGATGGGTTGCGGCTGGAAGGGCATCTGCTGCGTAAAAACCTGCTGGATAAGTTGGCGGTTCATTCCGCTGTGGCGACCCCAGATTAATAAAGGGACTAAGCCGACTAAGCCGAATGGATAAAATAAATAAGACGTACAGTTAAAGGCAAAATTATTAGCCTTACTTTGAAAATTGTGCTGTTTAATGTAAATATTATTTGTTTCAATACATTTTAAAACTAATTTTAGTCTTTTTTTAACGACACTATTCGGCTTAAATAGGTTCATTAGGGTAACTAGGCAAGTTAGGATAATTAAGCAAGTCATTGGACAACATTGTTTTTTTCTGTAGCCAATCAGACAGAGAGTAATGATATTGACCTTAAAAATAAATGTTTAAAAAGTAACAACTGCGTTTATTCAAGCCAAACTAACTTTATCCAAAAGATAAAATATTAAAGAAATTATTATGAATATTTACTTGCTTTAAGCATTACTATTTGGGAAGAAGCATACATTTTCAGAGGTGAGCTAATCATTTTGCCTTCAGGACAACTAAAACATATTAATAAAAAAAACACAAAAGATTATTAAAAAGTAAAACAAACATACAGAAATTGACTAAGCATATAGATAGATAGACTAGATATCGCATAGGCACCCTGAGTATGCGTCAATAGCGCCGCCATATTTGTACAGTGCTCCCAGGATAAGTGTCATTCAACCGCACTAGTTAAGACAGTGTTATTACCTGAAGACGCTGGACTTTAGCGCTGTCTACGGGTGTAGTTACGAGCAAACAAAGCACAAAGGCAGAACATTTCATAGGTAAGGTTTAGTTTTTTTTCCGTTTTTATATATTATGAACTTTTGTGCGAAACAAGTCATTATTAGGTTATTGATGATAATACAGTCACTTACTGCATTCACCATGAGGCAGCACCGACTCACACTAACACTAAACACTCGGCTTATGCTAGTTTTGTTGAATAAAATCAGCAAACAATGCAAAAGAAATATGACAACGAGATGCTGCGCTGCCAGAAACTTGTATTATTATCAGCTAGTGAACGAGTCGTTCCTAAGGGGGATTCATTCACAAACAAATCGCTCCCTCTGTCAGTATGAGAATTTTAAGTTGGTGAGGAGCTGTGTTTCAGGACACGAATTAGATCAGATTTAACAGGGAGGGTGAATAGTACATTTCCATACACACAAACACAAGCTTTTTGTCAGGAATGCCTGTTTGATCACTGATCCATCAATGTAGAAAAGTGATGTAAAATTTTCGCTTCATAATAAAAAATAAAAAAAATGTGCATACTGCCCTCCGGGAAAACTACCGATCATAGATATATATACAGTTGAAGTCAGAATAATTAGCCCCCCTGAATTATTAGCGTCCCTGTTTATTTTTTTCCCCAATTTGTTTAATGGAGGGAAGATTATTTCAGCACATTTCTAAATATAATAGTTTTATTAACTCATTTCTAATTACTGATTTATTTTATCTTTGCCATGATGACAGCAAATAATATTTGACTAGATATTTTTCAAGACACTTTTATACAGCTTAAAGTGACATTTAAAGGCGTAACTAGGTTAATAAGGTGAACTAGGCAGGTTAGGGTAATTAGGCAAGTTATTCTATAACGATGGTTTGTTCTGTAGACTATCGGAAAAAAATGAGCTTAAAGGGGCTAATAATTTTGTCCCAAAAATAGTTTTTAAAAAAATTCAAAACTGCTTTTATTCTAGCCAAAATAAAACAAATAAGACTTTTTCTAGAAGAAAAAATATTATCAGCCATACTGTGAAAATTTTCTTGCTCTGTCAAACATAATTTGGGAAATATTTTAAAAAGAAAAAAAAAATCAAAAGGGGGCTAATAATTCTGACTTCAACTGTATATATGTGTAATTCTCTAGCTCTGGATGGCCACAGTCTTCCACTGCAGCTTTGTCCCGCATTCATTTCAAAGGAGTGGTACCCTGCACTAAAATGGCGGCTCTATTGACGCATTTGTTCTAATAGACAACAACAGGGTAGGCGACATCTAATGTATATATATATATCTATGGAGTAAACATAACAGCGTTAAGTCCTGACATTAAAACAAAAAGGAGGGGGAAAAATAATTCAGAAGAATTGTGAAAAAAAATGCAAAACAATGTAAAAATATCTGTAAATTAGCAGTTTTCTGTATTTTGTGATTCATGTTTTCATATATTTATGCTTTTAAATTTAATTATCGGACTTAAGTCTTTCTTCTTTATTGAAAAGTAAAAAAAGTGACTTTTATTGACATGTTTAATAGTTTAAAGTGATATTTTATTTGGGTTGGTGTTGTGTTTTACGCTACAAAAACCTTGTAATAAACTACCAGTACATTCTGTAATTTTACAGACTTATTCTCTATATATTATTTCTTATTCATTATATTCTTTTAAACTACTAAAATGTTAATAAAAGTCTCTTTGTTAAAATGTAGAGTTGAATTTTCAACATCAAACGTCGACAGAGCAGAGATCAACATCCCATTATGCAGTTCACAACCGTAAATAAACAGAAAACACTTGTGAATCACAGAAATACAGAATACAGAAATGGTTAATTAACAGTATTTTTACAGTGTACTAGCATCTTAATGAACAGAAAAGCTGATTTAAATGATAATTTAATACTAATTATGATCATGACTAATAACAATTCTGAAATGTCCTAGCCTGATCTAATGGTACGGTTGTGTTTATGAATGAACAGAAGCTGAAAAGCAGACGGAGCGAGTGAGAAAGCGAGCGAGAAAGAGAGAGAGAATGAAAGTGTGCTGAGATAAATGACAGCTGCAGACAGCAGGGCCAGATTTGCGGTTACGGGTCATCATGGAGATCAGGTGTGTTTAGCGTGCGCGATTCGTCCCTGGAGTCCTGCATAATGAACACACACACTTCCCCACGGCCGACACATGTTAAAACACTACACTAGTGCATACTGAATACTGAAACACTCGCCTGACTGCTGCGCTCACTCACTCACACACACACACACTTTTATTTTGATTTCTTTCAGTTTTGCTGGAATAAAAGCAGTTTTTAAGTTTGTTTAAAATTATTTTTAAGGTCAATATTATTAGCCCCTTTAAGAAATATATATATATATATATATATATATATATATATATATATATATATATATATATATATATATATATATATATACAGTTAAAGTCAGAATTAAAAGCCCTCCTGTAAATTGTTTTCCCTAATGTATGTTTAATGGAGAGAAGATTTTTTCCAACACATTTCTAAACATAATAGTTTTAATAACTCATTTTTAAACACTGATTTCTTTTATGTTTGACATGATGGCAGTAAATAATATTTGACTAGATGTTTTTCAACATATTAGTCTTCAGCTTAAAGTGACATTTAAAGGCTTAACTAGGTTAAAGTTGGGGTAATTAGGCAAAGCATTGTAAAACAATAGTTTGTTCTGTAGACCAGGGGTTCCCAAACAGCCTGCGACCCCCAAAATAACAATGCCAGTGACTTAATAAATAATTTAAAATAAACATATAAACAAATCAAAAGTTAAATATATGGAAAATAGAAAAATAAATCAAAATGTAAATTAATGCATTTATTGATATATATAACAATATTTTATTCATTTACTAAATGAACAAAATACACAGAATAACAATACACAGCTAATTATATTTTAATAAGTGTGCAAGTAAAAAAAAATCATCCACATTTTCTTTTTTCTTAGCATTGATATTCAAATCTTTTTTTGTAAGTAAATTAACACATTATGATGATTTATGAATGATCATGTGACGTGACATTAAAGACTAAAAAAAAATAACACAGGAAACAAATACATTTTAAAATTGTAGTTATTAGAAACTCTAATCCTATTATATATTTTACTGCAATAATATTAAACAAATGCAGCCTCTGTGATCATATAAAACCCCTTTAAAGTACTTTAGAATTTATTACCTTAACTAAAAAATAAACAAAAATGCCAGTGAATTACAACAAACACTCTTAGCATTAAACGTGCATCTTAAAAAAAAAAAAAAAAAAAGACATATATAATATATATATATGCTCTTTTATACACCATTAGTACAGTATATACACACACCGGCCACTTTATTAGGTACACCTTACTAGTACCGGGTTAGACCCTCCTTTGCCTTCAGAACTGCCTTAATCCTTCGTAGCCTATATTCAATAAGGTGCTGGAAATATTTCTGAAATTTTGCTCCATGTTGACATGAGAGCATCACACAGTTGCTGCAGACTTGTCGGCTGCACATCCATGCAAATCAACCGTTCCACCACATAAAGGTGCTCTATTGGATTGAGCTCTGGTGGCTGTGGAGGCCATTTGATTACAGTGAACTCATTGTCAAGTTCAAAAAACCAGTCTGAGATGATTCGCACTTTCTGACATGGTGCATTATCCTGCTGGAAGTAGCCATCAGAAGATGAGTACACTGTGGTCATAAAGGGATGGACATGGTCAGGGACAATACTCAGGTAGGCTGTGGCGTAGACACGATGCTCAATTGGTACTAATGGACACAAAGTGTGCCAAGAAAATATCCCCCACACCATTACACCAGCAGTTTCTAAAATACTCAGACCAGCCCGTCTTGCACCAACAACCATGCCACGTTCAAAGCCACTTAAATCACCTTTCCTCCCCATTCTGAATGCATTGAGTTGCTGCCCTGTGATTGGCTGATTAGGAATTTGCGCTATCAAGCAGTTGGACAGGGGTACCTAATAAAGTGGCCAATAAGTGTATATTAAACAAATGAATGCAAACGAATACATAAATGACCATTGGTTCAATCCACATTTAAAAGCTACTGACCAACGGATACACACACACACACACACACACACACACTCAGCTATGAATGTATGCCTCTGACCTGCATGTCAAAATGTGCATGTCAGCATGTGTACTGCATTAAGCGAGTCCGCACAATAACTCACTCCTCCAAATGCATTTGTGAAATTTACACGCGCGCTGACACATTACCGACATACAGAACATCAGCACATTTAATTAACCGCACGGCCGTAAAACGTCTGTTACCGTAAACACTCTCCATCTTCATTAGCATAAAACACAGTAAAGTGCTTTTCTGCTGTGAGCTAATGAAGGAGATATTAATTCTGCTAACTGTACAGAAGCATCAAACACACTGCCGGAAGCTGTTTCGCACATTTTTGTCGAGGAGAAACTGAAACACAGCGAGCTCCATCTGCCAGGGAAAGTCGCTTAGCTGTTTTCAAAAGAGTCAACACTGTTTTTCTTTTTTACTAACAAGCAGTTTCCCCCACAAGTAGAGATATAAAGCATACTGCTAAATTATATTCTCTAACCACTGAGGACGAAATAACACACGGTCCACACTGGAAATGCAATTATGAAGCCGAGAGCTAAACCTAAAAACAGTAAGAGCGGAAAAAGACGACAAATGTGTTATTTTATAAAAAAACAAGATCAAAAATTTCTTAAAATGCTAATTAATTCATCAAAATGTGATATTCTTTCTGTTTTACGGAGAGATTTTAAGCACATTTTTTTGCTACTGAAAAAATCATTTGATTTTATTTAATTAGCTTTTTTTTTTAAATGATGTCAGATTCCTTATAATTAATCTAAGTCTGTAAAAATTGATCAAAATTTAATCAGTTAAAATATATGAACAGTATAAATGCACTCACCGGCCACTTTATTAGGTAAACATAACTAGAACCGGGTTGGACCCCCTTTAAGGCCTTCAGAACTGCCTTAATGATTCATGGCAGAGATTCAACAAGGTGCTGGAAACATTCCTCAGAGATTTTGTTCCATATTGACATGATAGAGTCGTTCCGTTGCTGCAGATTTGTCGGCTGCACATCCGTCAATCTCCTGTTCCACCACATCCCAAAGGTGCTCTGTTCTCAAATGAGTTCTGGTGACTGTGGAGGCCATTTGAGTACTGTGAACTCATTGTCATTTTCAAGAAACCAGCCTGAGATGATTCATGTTTTATGAGAAGGCGTGTTATCCTGCTGGAAGTAGGCATTGGAAAATGCGTACACTGTGGTCATAAAGAGATGGACATGGTCTACAACAATACTCAGGTAGGCTGTGGCGTTGACACGACGCTCAGTTGGTACTAATGAGCCCAAAGTGTGCCAAGAAAATATCCCGCACACCATTACACCACCACCACCAGCCTGAATCGTTGATACAAGGCAGGATGGATTCATGCTTTCATGCTGTTGACACCAAATACTGCCCGTACCATCTGAATGTGGCAGCAGAAATGGATACTCATCAGATCAGGCAACGTTTTTCCCATCTTCCATTGTCTAATTTTGGTGAGCCTGTATGAATTGTAGCCTCAGTTTCCTGTTTTTAGCTGACAGGAGTGGCACCTGGTGTGGTCTTCTGCTGCTGTAGCCCATCCGCCTCAAGGTTGGACGTGTTGTGCGTTCAGAGATGCTCTTCTACAAACCTCGGTGGTAAGGCATTTGTGCCCACAGAACTGCCGCTCACTGGATATTTTCTCTTTTTCGGACCATTCTCTTTTATTATATAAATCCTGTTCGTATTCGTTTAATTTATGTTACAAATATCAATTGCATAAAGTTTTAGTTTATGCGAGTTAAAAGTGTAATCCAAAAGGATGGACATTTTTATATACAATCAAAATAAAGTATAATCAATGTTATTTGTTACGCCTAAACTTTTTTGGCCTATTAGCTTTAACCCTTTGACTGCCCCTCTATGAAACGATTTTACAGTTTTAAATAATGACTGTTAAACTCTGATTGACTGTTTTAACCAATGACTTACACACACAGCATTGCTGGTTTACAAAAAAATATCATGCAAACATCCTGTTGCACTACTACACTTGATTTTGGTTTTACTGTGTATATATTAAAAAAATTAATAAGAAAGCATGTTAAATGAGTCTGAAATGTCTTTGTCATACACAAAAAAAGTGATTTAGTATTGAAAATGTTTTATTCATAGTATTTTTTACAAATAGATTGGTCTTATGGGCTCGTTTCCACTGAGTGGTACAGTTCGGTACAGGTCACCTTTATCAGGCTTGCGTTTCCACTACCATGGGTACCCTTTTGGTGGGCGTGGTGTGTGACAAAGTTTTAGTCGATGTAATTTTTGCTTGAGAACATGTCTACAGTAAAGCTGTACAGGCTATTTACATATCACATGAGAAGCACTTCTCACAAAACAGATGCTTTATACACATTAGTACTTCAGTATAAATGTTTATTACTAACTTTTCTATGAACAGGATTTGATTATAACTGCAGATAAATGACAGTGTGAAATTGCCTAGTGTGACGTCTGCAATTATACAAAATAAATATATAAATGCAACATATATGAACACATACAGCCCCTTACAGTCTCCGATATGTTACCAATTAAAGAAGAACTACACACAGCACACATTTAGTGCTTATTTGGGTTCAAAAACAGCACAATGTATAGCCCACAGTCAGAGCAGACCTCTCATCTGAGTCTGTAATCTTCAGCAGTACATGTAAGCTCTGTTAGAGAGTAATTCCGTCATTCCGAGTTCATAATAGTCCAAAAGGCGATGATAAAAGTAGTTAAACAGGGCAGTTTGTTCACGTTTGCTGAAAAAATAATGTGCTCCTTTTTTCCGGCTTCTCCTTTGTTTTTTCGCGAGTCACTCTCGCGTTTGTCAGTCTCTGACAGGATCGGGTTTCAAAAGCACGTCAATAATCAAGCACACGTTATTATCATGAGCACAAGTTTGTTATTTTTAGATATAGATGCGCGGCGAGCGCAAGCAATCGAAACCGCTCACGCTTCAGACTGGCTCGTAAAAAAACTAAGGAGCACAGGGTAAATCTGCTCTTCTTTTTGGCTTTGTGGCTGTTTATCAAGACGACGACAAGATTTGTTTGAACCCGGGCCGACCATGGCTCGTTATTATATGTATATATATTTACGCTGTAAATGATCTCTCGGCTGTGTATTTTAAACATGGCGGCTCTTTTGTTTTCATTCTGGCTTGTTGCGCAAGTGAATCAAGTATCTCTGTAAACCAATAGCGTTCAGCTGCGCGTCTAGCTCCGCCTTTTGGTACCATTTCTCATGTTTGGTACCCTTTCGAAAATGTGCCGAAAATGTGGCACGGTACGGCTTGGTACGCCTTTTGACAGTGGTCATAAAAGCGTACCAAACTGAACCACTCAGTGGAAACGGGCCATTACACTTCATATTTTCAGATTTTTCATAGTATATGTCTTAATTCCAGTAATTTTACCATAAACCAACATATTAACCATTTGGTAGAGTTTGATTTGCTAGAAATAATGGAATGCGTTAAAACAAAGCATTACGTGTGTTAACTAGCAACATTAGGAGTTAAGAAATGCAATCCAAACATGTTTTTCTCAGTGGGGCAGTTAAAGGGTTGATGACTAATTTCATGACACTGCATCACATTGCACGAGTTTGCATTTTGCAAGATACAGTACTGGTATTCTGCTTAAAGTAACATTTACAGCCTAAACTAGTTAGCACCCCACTTAATTTTGAATATTTACACCATTTCTACCTCAAAATGCAAAACAGTTCTTGACCCCAATAAACAACAGACACAAATGACATAGGACAGAAGACACTTTGAGCTTTACTATATATATGTATACCTAGTAAGACCTTGATTAGCTTGTTCAGGTAAGTTTGATTAGGGTTGGAGCTAAAATATGCAGGACACCGGAGCTGCAGAAACAAGTTTGGTGACCCCTGATCTATGGTCCATTAAATTCTCAAAAAAAAAAAAAAAGTTATAGATTTAAAGTAATGAGAAAGACAAATTGTACCGTGTTCAATATTTAATTTAATTTTTCTTGGGCTGAGTCCCTTATTTATTAGGGGTCGCCACAGTAGAATGAACTGCCAACTATTCTAGTATATCTAAACAGCAAATGCCCTTCCAGCCACAACCCAGTACTGAGAAACACTCATACACTCTCACAATCTCACACACACACACTACGGTCAGTTTAGTGTATTCAATTCCCCTATGGCGCATGTGTTTGGACTGTAGGGGAAAACGGAGCACCCGGAGAAAACCCACGCCAACCTAGTGAGAACATGCAAACTTTACACAGAAATGCCAACTAACCCAACTGGGACTCGAACCAGCGACCTCCTTGCTGTGAGGCGACAGTGCTAACCACAGAGCCACTGTGCTACCCTTTAGCCAAAACAATGATCTAATACTTTTTCTATGTATTTAATAAATGCAGATATAGCATATACTGTGACAACATGCTTGCTATGGCATGCTTATAAAGAAAGTGTGTGTTCAATGAACTCTATCTTTTTTGCACTGGGCAATAACAAAAAAAAAAAAGAAAAAAAAAACTATTCTGTTTCTGCAGTCCAGACTTTAATAAGAAATCGAAATTGGCTTTCAAATATACACTTAGGCTGAGAAATATTCACTGGAGTAAAAAGTGTGACAATAAGCTCCGAGCTGTTTATGGACGGAGCTTTTTTGGATACAAAAAAAAAAACAAAAAAAAAACAATCTAGAGCCAGAATATATACAATATGTTTATGTTTTTCTCTGTTTTGTTTTGCCACCGACTGATTATATTTACATTTATGCATTTGGAAGATGGTTTCACCCACAGCGACTTACACTGCGTTGAAAATACACATCTGATTATTTCGTGCTTGCTTCCGATTAAATTATTTTTAATCAATTATACGCAGCCTCGGTGAGCAGAAGAAGCTTTTTACATTACTTTAATAATAAAATAAAACCACTATTATCCAATTTACATGCTCCAGAGCAAAATCAAACACCGCCAATTTCAATATCTCAGATTTTCCGCTAATTACAGGATGACCGAAAATCTTTTATATTATTTATTTTCTATCAAAAGACAAGTTCAACTGCAGTTTATATTCCCTGAACTACTTTAAATAAGAATTATGGAGCTTGTAAAGCCAGAGCAGCTTCAACAACACAGGAATGAAATACAGTCTCGATATTGTGTGTGTGTGTGTTTTTATGCACGTCTCCAGAGTGTTTCAAGTGTATCTGCATGTGTGTTTCCCACTGTGTTCTGATGGTTTCTGCAGATTTCTCGGATGTTATGAATAGCGCACTATTCATCGCACAAATACAGCTTCCTCAGTATATGAACTCCAGCCACTGTATTATATACACTCACCGGCCACTTTATTAGGTACACTAACTGCTTGTTAACGCAACATTCTAATCAGCCAATCGCATGGCAGCAAGTCAATGCATTTAGGCATGTAGACATGGTAAAGACAATCTGCTGCAGTTCAAACCGAGCATCTGAATGGGGAAGGTGATTTAAGTGACTTTGAATGTGGCATGGTTGCTGGTGCCAGACAAGCTGATCTGAGTATTTCAGAAACTGCTGATCTGCTGGGATTTTCACGCACAACCATCTCTAGGGTTTACAGAGAATGGTCTAATAAAGAGAAAATATCCAGTGAGCGGCAGTTCTGTGGGCATAAATGCCTTGTTGATGCCAGAGGCCAGAGGAGAATGGCCAGAGTGGTTCCAGCTGATAGAAAGGCAACAGTAACTCAAATAGCCACTGGTTACAACTGAGGTCTGCAGAAGAGCATCGCTGAACACACAACACATCCAACCTTGAGGCAAATGGGCTACAGCAGCAGAAGACCACATTGATTTCCTGGTCTGATGAGTATTAATTTCTGCTGCCACATTCAGATGGTCGGGTCAGAATTTGGCACCAACAACATGAAAGCATGGATCCATCCTGCCTTGTATCAACAGTTCAGGCTGGTGGTGGTGGTGTAATGGTGTGGGGGAGATTTTCTTGGCACACTTTGAGCATCATTAGTACCTAGGGATGTAACGGTATTGTAAATACCGTCATACCGCAATATAAATTTTTTTCGATATTACCGTAGTCGCATGACTCGGTAAAACTATAGGTCTTCTGAGAAAATTTGCTCAGGCGAATGAAGCGAACGGGAGGTAGCGAAAACTACAATTCCCATCAGCCCAGGCTTGACCATCATCCCTTGCGGTCTGTTGTCGCTACAGATCCAGTAATGCGGAAATCATGTGTGCTGCTAGAAGCGGGGATCAAAAAGAGCTGGAAAACTCTAAAGCGGGTGTTGTCGCCGCGCGCGTACTGAATAGCGGTGTTGTCGCGCGAGTTCTTATCAGCTGTGTTGTCGCGCGCGTACTGAATAGCGGTGTTGTCAGCACACTGTTCAGATTGATGCAGACATGAGACCTCTATCTCACTCATGGCTTGTCCTCTCAAGTGGGGGAAAGACAATGCACAACGTTACCCACTGCTGTCAACCTGGGCCAAGTCATATCTCTCTTGTCCCAGAAACCTCAGTCCCAAATGAGAGGGTTTTCTGTTGCAGGGGACATTGTAAATACCCAGAGATACCAGCTTTTACCAGATTATATTTATATGATAATTTTCCTTTAAACCCATCTCTATCTAAGTGAGTGAGTGATTAAATGTTGAATGTGATGAGTTTTCAACACTACTAAATTGAAACTTTATTTTTTTTACATGGTTTAATATTTTTTTGTTATTAAAATTGAAGTTCCTGTTTCAAAGCTTACAGATAGATGGCTAATTTGTATGTCATTGACACTTTTGGCACTTTTTTGGAGTATTTTCATAAGTTTTGTTTTTTCCTGTAAATGATTCAATAAATACCGTACCGTGACATTCATACCGAGGTATTACCGTACCGTAAAATTCTGATACCGTTACATCCCTATTAGTACCAATTGAGCATCATGTCAATGCCACAGCCTACCTGAGTATTGTTGCTGAACATGTCCATCCCTTTATAACCACAGTGTACTCATCTTCTGATGGCTACTTTTAGCAGGATGACGCGCCATGTCATAAAGCACAAATAATCTCAGACTGGTCTCTCGAACATGACAATGAGTTCACAGTACTCAAATGGCCTCCACAGTCACCAGAGCTCAATCCTTCTTTGAGCTTCTTTATGATGTGGTGGAACAGGAGATTCACATCACGGATGTGCAGCAACTGTGTGATGATTTCATGCCAATATGGACCAAAATTTCTGAGGAATATTTCCAGCACTTTGTACTAACCCTGTACTAGTAAGATGTACTTAATAAAGTGGCCAGGTGAGTCTTAAGTGTGTGCGTGTGTGTGAGACTTATCAAGGAACAAATGTGTATATTATCATGGGTGTGATACAGGTATAACAAGGTGAAGGTGACTTATGAGGACATTGTTGTTGTCCCCATTTTTCAAAAGGCTTATAAATCATCCAGAATTAGTTTTTTTCAGAAAATAAAACTGCATCGTTGCCTGGAAGTGGTGGGGATAGGTGTAGGGTTGAGTTGGGGAAGGGCAGTAGAAAATAGTTTGTACAGTAAAACAACGGAAATGTATGGAATGTGACAATTCGCAAAAACAAACTTATAGGGCTCTATTTTATTGATAGGTGCAAAGTCTAGGGATGGGAAAATACGCTCTGTGCCCTGGCACATGGTCTAACAGGGTTGTGTTTATTCTCTTAATGAGTTCTGGGTTTGTTTTAAGCATAATGTGCATTAAACCAATCCGAGTCTCGTCTCCCTTTCCCTTTAAGAGTCAGTTGTGTGGCACATTTGGTATTTACATTTGCCATTATGGCGTATTTTGTAAGTGGAAAAACTTAACAATTCACATGCAAAGAAACAGTTAAACAGAGCATCTGCAGCGTGAGGATAAAGAATGAGCCTCCTCCATTCAGCCTCTTTACTTTCTCTTTACTTTTGTACTGTGCTCCTTTATTTTGTTGGAGTAAGAAAACAGTGGAAACTCACTCCACTGAACACATCTCTTAGCCTACATATGTATTTTTGTTTTTTAAGCACAAAGACGTGTTTCAAAACGATTTCTAAATTCAGTTCTAATTTCCAGCAAACAAATAAATGAACAATAATTAAGTGTGAAGTCAGTAAAAACTGACTTTTATCGAAACACACGTCCTGTTCTAATGTCCCATGTGGTGATGCAGACATCTCCAAAACCCAACAGGTGGACAAATCTAAACTTGCTTTCATTAAAACAAATATAAATATGCATATAATAAATAATAGTGATAATAATAGTAACATGATACAAATGCAGATTGTCATGAATAAACTGAAAAAAGCCCCCGAGGTGAAGGCAATGATGCCGTGCTTTTTATATTTATGTAGAAAGTAATATTTTTTGTAACACTTTAATCCTTTATTGTTTTCATATATTTGTGTTTTGCTGTACATGCTGTGTGTATCAAGCAATGTGTAACCGTTTGCACATAACTAACGCGCTCTGCGCTAAACTTTAGAGCAGCTTTTAGTTGGTCAATGGCACTGTCTGTTTCAGTTCCCCAAAATAGCAACGCATCAATAAATGAGCCTTAACAGACCTCCTTTACAGACCAGCACACCCATGAGCCCACAAAGTGCCGCAAATGTATTTGCTATTTATACAACTTGATACAAAACATAAAAATTACAGCTGTGCTGGTCTGAAAATAGCAACAAATAGCGCCTAACACATCTTGTGCCTTATTGCGCCGGGTGTATGATAGGGCCCATAGCTTGACTGAGGTAACTAGGCATGACTAACATATTTAACCACACCCCTCCAGCTTTCTGTCTGTTAGGTTGTAATAACTCTCCCCAAATCATTTTCTCCATCTTTCTGAATAAAATTCCTACTTTACAACATCCAATCAGATTGCAGTAGAAAAAACAAGCCACGCCCACTGTTTTCTCTTTTAATATTACGTTTCTCTATAGCAGGGGTGTCCAAACTCAGTCCTGGAGGGCCGGTGTCCTGCAGATTTTTGCTCTAATTTGCTTCAACACACCTGCAAGATTGTTTCTAGAGTGCCAGGTGAAGCTGCGGTCACACTAGAGTTTGTGTGTGCGAAATTTTGTTGTGCGGAGGTGCGAAAAGGGGCAGGATTAAACAAGATGATTAGACTTTACTAATGCGAGCGATTGCTCCATGTTTTGAATTTCTGTCCAGAGAGGTCATGTTTTGATCCTTGATTGGTCTCAAGCGCAAGTGATTTATATCTAAAGTCAATGCAAACGCGCGAATAGACATCCTGCGCGACACAGTCAATGGCGCGACACGAGCAAATGGTGCGATACGCGCGAATTGAGCGTTTTGCGCGTTTCCGGCGAATCACCCGAGTTCGAAAATCTAAACTTCAGCAGACATTCGCGCCGCGTTAACCAATCAGGAGCTTGCTCTTGTGGGGGCGTGATTGTGACGTATCGCCTGTTGTCGATGTGCCAGGGGAAATCCTCCAGCCAACACAGACAAGAAGTTCATCAAACTGGGCTGGGCTCAGTCAGAAGCACCGCTGAAAACCTCCATCAGCCAGGTTCAGTTTCTGGAGGAGTTTATGAGCTTAAAGAGCTGGATGCACCTCTGAAATGATGTAGTGGACTCAGACACGGCCCTAAACATATCGATGCTGTTTTTCAGCCTAAAAAAACAAAAAGCATAAAAAAACATAACATAAAGCACATAAACACTGTTATTTTCTTCATAAAATCCATGTTCAGGATTGGTAGAGCTACGCATCAATGAATTGGCTCTTCAGTGTTTGAACTCTCAGTAATGATTAAATCACACTGAACTGAGCTAAACTGAACTGAACTGAACTGAACTTAAACACTAAAACCTGAACCACACTGTTCCAGTTACAGAACCACACTGTTCCAGTTACTATGACCATTCATGTGAAGCTGCTTTGACACAATCTACATTGTAAAAGTGCTATACAAATAAAGCTGAATTGAATTGAATTGAATGTTAGCCATTTAGCTATGAAGCTAGAGTCACCGGGCAGACAGAAGCCCTGCCCATCACACGAATTCGCGTCTGTTCTGAAGTGAATTTGACACGCGAATGAAGCAGATTTGATGCGCGAATAAAGCGGGGTTTGACGTGCGAATGAAACGATTAACCTCAAATGTTCACGTGGCAAATTATCAATAATACGCGCGTTCCGCGTCTGGTGTAAACACAGCATCACGCAGTCAAGTGATTTCGCAAATCAGAGTTCACCAATCTTGAACTTTGCACCGCAGCAACCTGCGAAACTTTAGCATGACTCTGCGTTACCGGTCTGACGCATTCGCGTGTGTATGAATGAAGGTCTATGGCAGGAAAAGCCCAGTGTGACCGCAGCTTAAGAGCTTGATTAGCTAGCCCAGCTGTGTCTAATTGTTGGTTGGAACTAAACTTTGCAGGACACCGGCCCTCCAAGACATTCCTGCTCTAAAGGAACTGCATTACAATATGAAAACAAAAAATAAAACGCAGTCACAGCTTCCGGTTCGTGCAGACATTAAGACCCAACATGTGTGTTGTGTGTGTGTGTGTGTGTGTGAGAGAGAGAGAGAAAGAGGTCAGGTGCAGTTGGTATTCATCACGTTTTGGGGACAATAAGTGTAACCTTTTGGGGATATTTTTGGACCCCATGACGAAAACAGGTCATAAATAATCTAAAGCTCAGTATTTTGTAAATGTAAAAGTGCAGTGTGTGTTCTGTGAGGGTTACTTTAGGGTACAGATAGAGGGTTTGTGAGGATTTAGTAGGACAGATAGACAGTCTGTACAGCAGAAACATCACTACGTCTATGAGAAGACCCCATAAAACATGAAAACCCAACATATGTGTGTATGTGTGTATGTGTGTGTGTCAGAAAGCAATCCATTCATTCATTTATTTATATTCGGCTTGGTCCCTTTATTCATCAGAGGTCGCCACAGCGGAATAAACCCGCCAACTTATCCAGCATAAATTTAACACAGTGGATGCCCTTCGGACCGCAACCCAGTACTGGGAAACATCCATACACACTCATCCACTACGGACAATTTAGTTATTTCAATTCACCTATAGGGCATGCATTTGGACTTGTGGGGGAAATTGGAGCACTCGGAGGAAGCCCATGCCAACACGGGGAGAACATGCAAGCCACATCGAAATGCCAACTTGACCCAGCCGAGGCTCGAACCAGCTACCTTCTTGCTGTGAGGTGCTCGTGCTACTCACTACGCCACCGTGATGCCCCGAGAGCAATCTAAGTGTCTATAAATGTGCTTGTGTAAAGTGGAGGTCTGCGCTTTGTAACTGTGCTGTTTCCAGGTTAACTCATATGTGTGTGTGTGTGTAGTGCTGATGGGAGCAGTGTGTTTTTAATGAGGGCTCTTGTTATATTGAGGAGTTGTGCTTCTCTAATGGCTGTTCTGAAAGCAGCAGAGGTCAGGCGCTCGCATTGTTCAGAAAAGGCAAATGATATTTACATGAGAATGTATGTGCTGACGGGGTCTCCGTGTTCCAGCAGCTCCGGGAACATCCAGCGGCGCTCGGAGAAAAAGGGTTTCAGTCTAGACGGAGTCAGAGAGCGGAACGGAGAGACACTGCAGCACTCGCTGGAATTCACAGGACACTTCTTCATGTCTCAACTTACACTGGCTGACTGTGTGTGCCTGTATCTCTGGTGTGTGTGACTGTGTGAATGATCGTATGTTCATATGTGTAGCTGTGTGTATGTATGCAAGCGTGTGTGTTTGTGTGTATGCATGTGTCAATGTTATGTTTAGGTGTGTGTGCGTGCAGTATATTTGCGTGTGCCTTTGTCTATTGTGCGTTTGTGTGTTTATTGTGTGTACGTGTCTATCTGTCTGTATGTATGTGCCTGTGTCTATGATGAGTGTGTGTGTGTGTGTGTGTGTGTGTGTCTATCTGTCTGTATGTGTGTGTGTGAATGTGTCTATCTGTCTGTATGTGTGTGTGTGTGTGTGTGTGTGTCTGTGGTAAGTGTGTGTGTGGGAGAGAGTGTCTATCTGTCTGTATGTATGTATGTGCCTGTGTCTATGGTGTGGGTGTGTTTTCCTGTGTCTATGATATGTGTGTGTGTGTGTGTGTGTGTGTGTGTGTCTATCTGTCTGTATCTGTGTGTGTGTGTGTGTGTCTATCTGTCTGTATCTGTGTGTGTGTGTGTGTGTGTGTGTGTGTGTGTGTGTGTGTGTGTGTGTGTGTGAGAGAGTGTCTATCTGTCTGTATGTATGTGTTTGCATGTGTCTATGTTGTGTGTGTGTGTGTGTGATTGTGTGTCTATCTGTCTGTATGTATGTGTTTGCATGTGTCTATGGTGTGTGTGTGTGTGTGTTTGTGTATGTACTGTATATGTTTGCCTGTGTCTATGCTGTGTGTGTGTGTGTGATTGTGTGTCTATCTGTCTGTATGTATGTGCTTACCTTTGTCTATAGTGTGTGTGTGTGTGTGTGTGTGTGTGTATATGTCTTTGTCTATGGTGAGTGTGTGTGTGTGTGTGTGTGAGAGAGAGAGAGAGAGAGAGAGAGTGTGTGTGTCTACCTGTCATTCTGTGTGTGTTTGCATGTGTCTATGGTGTGTGTGTGTATGTGTGTGTGTGTGTGTATGTACTGTATGTGATTGTGTGTGTGTATATACTGTATGTGATTGTGTGTGTGTGTGTGTGTTTGCCTGTGTCTATGGTTTGTGTGTGTTTGTGTGTATCTGTCTGTATCTATGTGTTTGCATGTGTCTGTGGTGTGTGTGTGTGTGTGTGCGTGCGTGTTTATGTGTCTGTATGTGTGTGTCTGTGTAAATGTGTATGCATATGTACTAATGTTGTGTGTAGATGAGTGTGCGCCTGTGTTTAAGGTAGGTGTGTGGTGTGTGTCTGTCTGTCTGTATATGTGTGTGTGTGCATGTGTAAGTGTGTATGCATATGTGCCAATGTTGTGTGTAGTGCTTGTTTAGGTGTGTGCGCTTGTGTCTGTGTGTGAATGCATGTGTGTGTTCGTTTCCTGTTTCTATGGTGTGTGTCTAACTGTGTGTGCTAATGTTGTGAGTGTGTGCCTGTGTCTATGGTTTGCGTTTGTTTGTCTGTGTGGGTGTGTGTGTTTGCCTGTATGACTGCGCCCGTATCTATGATGTGTGTGTTTCTGCCTGTATGTGTGTATCCCAGCATCTATGGTGTGTTTGAGTGTCGTAAATGTGTGTGCTTGAGTGTGTGCGTGTGTGTGTGAGTGAGTGTGTGTGTCCTCTGGGAGCCGCAGCTGTCGTTTACGGGTCTTCTGGGAAACCTCAACCTCTGGGTCAAAGTCAGGAGCAGAAACGACTCTGACGGCTCTTCACACACGCGTGATGACAGACACACAAGACCATTTACAACACACACATACACACAGTGTAAAAATGTGCACTCTGTAGAATAACCGGTCAAAACTGAAAAATCAGAGATGTGTGTATAGAAAAGATTACCTCATGAAGGAATCAAATTAAACACTTCTGGATACTCCATGACTGAGTTTTTCTTTTCTAAATAACTGCTAGTACAGTTTACATTTTCATACATATTAATGACATACACTCACTGGCCACTTTATTAGGTACACCTGTCCAACTGCTCGTTAATGCAAATTTCTAACCAGCCAATCACATGGCAGCAACTCAATGCAGCCGAGAATCAGAATGGGGAAGAAAGGTGATTTAAATGACTTTGAATGTTGCATGGTGGTTGGTGCCAGACGGGTTGGTCTGAGTATTTCAGAAACTGCTGATCTACTGGGATTTTTCACACATAGCCATCTCTATGGTTGACAGAGAATGGTCAGAAAAAGAGAAAATATCTAGTGAGCGGCAGTTCTGTGAGCACAAATGCCTTGTTGATGCCAGAGTTCAGAGGAGAATGGCCAGACTGGTTCTAGCTGATAGTAAGACAACAGTAACTCAAATAACCACAACTGAGGTCTGCTGAGGAGCATCTCTGAACACACAACACGTCCAACCTTGAGGCGGATGGGCTACAGCAGCAGAAGACCACACCGGGTGCCACTCCTGTCAGCTAAGAACAGGAAACTGAGGCTACAATTCACACAGGCTCACCAAAATTGGACAATAGAAGATTGGAAAAACATTGCCTGGTCTGAAGTGTCTTGATTTCTGTAGAGACATTCGGATGGTCGGGTCAGAATTTGGCGCCAACAACATGAAAGCATGTATCCATCCTGCCCTGTATCAACAGTTCAGGCTGCTGGTGGTGGTGTAATGGTGTGGGGGAGATTTTATTGGCACACTTTGTGTCCATTAGTACCAAGTGAGCATCGTGTCAATGCCACAGCCTACCTGAGTATTGTTACTGACCATGTCCATCCCTTTATGACCAAAGTGTACTCATCTTCTGATGGCTACTTCCAGCAGGATAACGCACCATGTCATAAAGAGTTAATCATCTCAGACTGGTTTCTCAAACATGACAATGAGATAACGGTACTCAAATGGCCTCCACAGTCACCAGAGCTCAATCCAATAAAGCACCTTTGGGATGTGGTGGAACGGGAGATTCACATAATGAATGTGCAGCCGACAAATCTGCAGCAACTGCGTGATGCTATGTCAATATGGAGCAAAATCTCTGAGGAATACTTCCAGCACCTTCTTGAATCCATTCCACAAAGGATTGAGGCAGTTCTGAAGGCAAATAGGGGTCCAACAAGGTAGGTGTACTTAATAAAGTGGATGGAGAGTGTAAAATACTAAATAAAATAATGAATAAATAAATGTATAATAATTAGATAGTTATAAATAATTTCAAATATAATATGATTTGTTAGATGGTAAAAACCATTAGGTGTACGTTATATTAATATACAATAATTAGATAAATAATTTAAAATACATTATTATTTTTGGCAGATCTGGTTGTATATGTTTATATATATATATTTATATATATATATATATATATATATATATATATATATATATATATATATATATATATATATATATATATATATATATTTATTTATATATATATATATATATATATATATATATATATATATATATATATATATATATATATATATATATATATATATATATATAGATATACACACACACACGCACACGCACACACACGCACGCGCGCACGCATGCATACATACATACATACATACATACAGTACATACAGTACATACATACATATTAGTTAATTGCTTTACTGGCTGATTTTGCTGTATCTGATTCAGTGCATTCTTTTTTTTCTGATAAAAAGTATTGCATTATATTAAATGTGCAACATGCACTCAGATTATAGCCAAGCTTTTCTCAGAACTAACTTCACATTTCCAGTAATTCAAAGATATTTATTAGCGAGTCTGAAGGTCATTTTTCATGAATGTCTGAATGAGATCTTCAAGTTCACAGCAGTGCTTTCACAACAAACAGCCAGGATGTTATTTATATTACACGATCACAAACTGTCCACAGTTTTATCGTTTTCATTTAATTTCTGAGTAAAAATGATTAGTTTTCATTTAAATAGATTATTAAAACTAATTAAAAAAAAAATGAAATTATTATATCATTCGGGCATCAAGGTGGCGCAGTGGGCAGCACGATCGCCTCACAGCAAGAAGTCCACTGGTTCGAGCACCGGCTGGGTCAGTTGGCATTTCTGTGTGGAGTTTGCATGTTCTCCCCATGTTGACCAGTGTGTCCTCCAGGTGCTCCGGTTTCCACCACAGTCCAAAGACATGCACTCACTATAGGTGAATTGGGGAAGCTAAATTGTCCGTAGTGTATGAGTGTGAATGAGTGTGTATGGATGCTTTCCAGTAATGGCTTGCAGCTGGAAAAGCATCTGCTGTGTAAAATATGTGCAGGATAAGGTGACGGTTTATTCCGCTGTGGCGACCCCAGATAAATAAAATAAAAAAAATAAAAAAAAAGAACGAATGAGATATTTCAGTTTCTCATCAAATCTTCTGACCAATCAAATGCTCTTTAGTATCTGACATGCCCTGCCCTTGTCATTTGTTTTTCATTTGAAGTGCTTGAGCTCAACCACTTGCAGAGCTATGAGAAAAACAAATTGCTATTGGCTATTTTTTTTTAAAGAGGAGGAGCTACTCAATCTCCCGCCCTCTCTTAATGGTTCAGTAGAAATAACATCAAACATCGATTAAAGGCAGTGGTGTAAAGTCACTAATTACAAATACTTAAATTACTGTAATTGAGTAGTTTTTCTCAGAAATATTATTTTACTAAGAAGTTTTAAAAATGTGTACTTTTACTTTTCCTTGAGTACATTTTTAGTGCAGTATCGGTACTTTTACTCCACTACTTTCCTTCAACCTGCGGTCACTACTTCATTTCTTTCTTGTCTTTGGTGATTGGCTAAAGTAGAAAAATCAGTCCTGTGACTCCTGTCTAATCAAATCGCACATAGAAAGTAAATTACATGATACTGAACAACATCAACACATGGGCGCTTTATAAATGCAGCACACCTGTAAGAAGCATTAAAAATGTCCAAAAAATGTTCAAAATATTTACACACATTGACGCACAGTCTTTTAATAGACTGGATGTCACTGATGAGAAAATAGATGTCGACTGTAAAAAAAAAACAAAAATAATAATAATAATATAAAAAGGATGTTGACTGTATGATGACTGAAATCACCAAACAGCCTCCTTAAACAATCACTAAATGGAACGAAAGAAAAATGGAAGGAAGGACCAAACGAAGGAAGGACTGAACTAATGAAGGAAGGAAGGACCAAATGAATGAAGGAAGGACTGAACAAACTAAGGAAGGAACGAACGAACAAGCAAAGGACATAATGAGGGAAGGAACAAAATTATGAATAAAAGAACGAATGAATAAGCGAACAAATGAAGGGAGGAATGAAGGAAGGACCAAAGGAATGGAGGAATGAACAAATAATTAAAGGAAGGAATGAACAAAGAGCCTAATGAAGAAATGAACAAAAATAAAAATGAACGAACGAACAAACGTACGAAAGACCAAATGAATGAAGTAAGGATTCAAGGAAGAACTGAACAAACTGAGAAAGGAACGAACGAATGAACAAAAGACCAAAAGACCAAATGAAGGGAGGAACAAAAATATGAATGAGCAAACAAATGAAGGGAGGAACAACGGAAGGACAGAATGAATGAAGGAACAAACAAATTAAAGAATGAAGGACAGAACAAACAAGCAATGGAAGAAAGTTGGAAGGAACAAACCAATATAGGAAGATTACTAAATGCACTACAGAATGTTACGTTTACACATCACTGCACAAACTGCATGTAAATGCAAAACGACTTTTTATGGCGTAATACTCACTACTCTCGAGTACTTTTAAAATGCCTACTTTTTACTCATACTTTGAGTAATATTTACAACAGATACTTTTACTCTACTCGCACTACATTTTTGTGCAAGTAATGGTACTTTAACTTAAGCATGATTTTTTAGAACTCTTTCCACCACTGATTAAAGGTCCCGTGAAGTGCTTTGAAATGTGCATTTATTTAAGTGTGTACGGTTTGCTCCAAACGCAGTAAAAGCAGTGCAGTGTTATTGAGAGAAGATGTGCTAACCTGAATAACCCCTCAGACACTGACTCACGCTGCGCAGAAACACACACATCCACACTCTGCTTATCTGCTTCATCGCTCAGCAGTGCTGCAGACGCTTCAGCTTTTACTCTCAAAACAAGCCACGCTGAAATACAGGATCTTACTTTTAGCTGCAATTGTCTTTTCGGCAATAATACAGTCTTTAAACAGGTGAAGTCAGAATTATTAGCCCTCCTATGAATTATTTCAGAAATGATGTTTAACAGAGCAAGGAATTTTTCACAGTATTTCCTAGAATATTTTTTCTTCTGGAGAAAGTCTTATTTGTTTTATTTTGGCTGGAATAAAAGCAGTTTTTAGATTTTTTTTACAAACCATTTTAAGGACGATATTATTAGCCCCCTTAACCAGTTAATCTCTGCTGTTATTTTAGGATTTCCGCCTGGATTTTGCCTACCCAAACACATGCAGAGGTGTAAATGCAAAAATTTGGTATCATTTTAAAGAAAACCCTTTGAATTTTCATAAAACACAATTGAAAGTGTTTAAAATAACTCTATATAATGTCTTTGTTATAATAAACACCTAAAAAAAAGAGGCGCTTTTTTTTTTTTTATAAACTCAAATTTGACAGTGTACCTTTTAGGTTCTGTGTGGTCTAGCGTGCTGTAATTAATTTTGGTGGTTCCTGCAAATGTCTGTAATCATAGGAAAACAGTAAAATGTCTCTACCATAATCTATGCAAAAGTTATTGTATTCCAACTGATGAGAGGTGCTGTACAAGCCACAGGGACTGACCATTGTTTTCATATTTCACTATTCTTTTGTTTGATCAAACATAATTCACTGTGTTTGGACCACGTCAGACATATAAAAGGATTACTTATGCACATCACCTCAAAACAGAGGAGAAACGGCCCTTAAGCACACAGCGTAAGGTAAGAGATGACAGCTGTCTGTGCTATCTGGGGCTGCTTATTGATCATAAATGTATTGTTTTCACTTCTGCACCATGGAAACACCGCGATTCATTCGACAACTGTTTGATATGTGAATATAATTCATGCTAGAACCGCATGAGCAACGGCAAGAGCTTTCATTTGAGCTATAACTTGTACATGTGTCATATGAAAAATATGAAAATGAACCAATGTTCAATACCCAGCTCGGGTATCCAAAATACTGTGTATTTAAGTGTAAATAACTTTTGTACAGTAAAATAAAACCAAAGTGATGCATATGTGCATAAAATATAGATTCTACACTTTCAAACAAAACCATTTACGGGGGTCTGGTGCAATGCTAGGCCTTTAAATCTTAAAGGGAAAGTCGATGACATCACAGACCAGGTACCTGGTTCGCGGAGTTTAAATTAAGCTTTTTATAATTGAGAATGTTGATGAGGAATTTTCCTTGCTGTGGGAGAATGTTTTGTTTGGTTTTGTTGATTATGGAACGGGGGCTTTACATAAAAAGAAAACATATTTTCTTAATCTTCTTGTCTTATTAACAAAATTTTATATCCATAAATGTAAATTTTCAAACCAAAAACCTTTTTTTTATATTTTGCTTACTGAAATGTAGTATTACTTTGAAACAGTGTCTAACTCTTTTACAAAAAAGGCTTAAAAAACAACTGAAATTTGTAAATTATATAATCTTTTTCTTTAACGTGTAATGTATTTACCCCTCCTGTTTTTTTGGTTTGTTTGTTTATTTTTTTTGTTATCTGTTGTTGTTTCTTTTTCCAAAATTGTTGCTCTTTTTGTCTCTTCAATTTCTTGTTAACATACTGTGATTGTATATTCTCACTTTCGTATATTAATAAAAAAAAAAAAAAAAAAAAAAAAAAAAAAGTTTAAATTAAGCAATATTTTTTCCGATTGTCTACAGAACAAACCGCTGTTAAACAATTGCTCGCCTAACTTGCTTACCCTAACTTGCCTGATTAACCTAGTTAAAGGTGCAGTAAGTGATCTTTATCAGAAGCATTTTTTGTTGCGCTGGTTGAAAGTTACTTCACATTCCAATAGTAATGATTAAAGTAAAGGATCAAAATGTGTTTATATGTATTTTTATATTCTGAGGCATAAGACTACAAAATGTTCCTCAGATTAAAATTAGTCTTGCTGATAATTCCCATAGTTCTGATAAGCAAATGTAGATTGGCACAACTGCGCACCGCTGTTCATGCAGATCCGTTGATGCGCGTTCATTAGTGCCGTGGTAATGTGTACACAAGTGACAGCGGTAAAACAAATCTTGAATCAATATTGGAGTTACTTTAGCATGCTGGAGGAAGAAGGACCATGGCCGAAGGATTTCTTTCAGTAATGTTAAGCTTCACGCAAAGCTGATAGATTGTTGTTATGAACTAGTTATATGCACGGATGTGTTGTTCAGCCACTGAAATCTTTTGGCGAGAGATTGATGTGACTCAATTAGTTTGATCAGGTGTGTTTAATTAGGGTTGGAACTAAACTGTGCAGGGCTGCGGCCCTCCAGGAATTGAGTTTGACATCTCTGATCTAGGGTGTCTGTCATCTTTAAAGTGTGCGTCCATGATTTCAGAAGGTGTGGCTTTGGATGACAGAGGAGGGATTGTATTTGAAAGATATTATGATAACCGGTTAGCATTTAGGCAGAGCACCTACTGCACCTTAAAGCCTTTAAAGGTCACTTTAAGCTGAATATTAAAGTCTTGAAAAATATCACGTCAAATATTATTTACTGTCATTATGGCAAAGATAAAAGAAATCCGTTATTTAAAATTAGACATTAAAACTATAATGTTCAGAGTTTGTGTTAAAAAAAAATTCTGTTAAACAGAAACTGGGGAAAAATGTACAGGGGGGCGAATAATTCTGACTTCAACTGTATATCAATACATTCACCAATTACCTATAGGCAAAGCTGATATGTGGAGTACATTATTGGCACAAGTGAGAAATCTCTGTGTGTGGGTTAGGGAGTGCATACTGTGTGTGTGTGTGTGTGTGTGTGTGTGTGTGTGTGTGTGTGTGTGTGTGTGTGTGTACCTCAGCAGGTGGTATGCCCTCGGGTGGGCGGCACTGCAGCAGCACTTCCTGTTCGAGTGACACTTCCTTCCCCAAGGGCTCCTGCTCAAACGTTTTCCTCAAGACTGTGGAGAATCAGGACAGAGAGAAGCGGCTCATTTACTCACATTCATTAGTCATACAGAAATACTGCAGGATATGCCAGCACAGGGATTTTTACCTGCAACTTCAGTTTCAGAAAAGTTGAAAAATACATTTATAATAATGATAATAATGATAATAATAATAATAATAATAATAATAATAATAAAATGATGATGATGATGATGAATATTAATGATAATAATAATAATAATAATAATAATAATAATAATAATAATAATAATAATAATAATAATAAAATAATGAATAATAATAATAAATAATAATAATAATAATGAATAATAATAATAATAATAAATAATAATAATAATAATAATAATGAATAATAATAATAATGAATAAAATAATAAATAATAATAATAATAATAATAGGTTAATTATAATAATAATAATAATAATAATAATAATAATAATAAATAATAATAATAATAATAATAAATGAATAAATAAATAAATAAATAAATAAATACAAATGAATAATAATAATTTTAATAAAAATAATATTGATAATGATGATGATGATGAATAATGATGAATGATGATGATGATGATGATAATAATAATAATAATAATAATAATAATAATAATTAATAATAATAATATTAATAATAATAATAATTTATAAACTGATATATACATTTATAAATAAATTGAGGTGATGATGAATGATGAGGATAATAATAAAAAAATGATAATAATAATAATAATAATAATAATAATAATAATAAATATTATTATTATTATTATTATTATTATAAATTGATCAACAAATAAATTAAATAAATTTTATTATTTTTAATACAGAAAATTTATTCATTCTCCTTCGGCTTAGTCTCTATTTCAGGGGTCACCACAGCGGAATGAACCGCTATCCATTCCAGCATGTTTTACACAGCGGATGCCCTTCCAGCAGCGACACAGTACTGGAAAACACCCATACACACACTCACATATAATCATACACTACGGTCAATTTAGTTTTTTCAATTCACCTATAGCGCACGTGTTTGTGGGGGGAAACCAGAGCATCCAGCATGTTTTACACAGCAGATGCCCCTTCAGCTGCAACCCAGTACTGGGAAGCACTCATAGACTCATTTACACTCATACTCTACAGCCAATTTAGTTCATTCAGTTCACCAATAGTGCATGTGTCTGTGGGGGAAACCGGAGCAAACCCACGCAAGCACAGGGAGAACATGCAAACTCCACACAGAATAACCTTCTGCTGTGAGGCAACAGTGCTAACTACTTAGTCAAAGTGTCGCCCTAATTTATAACAACATAATTAACAATCATTTGACAATCCCTGAGGCACACTGCATTGTTCTACATTTCCTTTAAATAAATGATTGCTACCCAATGCAGAGATAAGAACGTGTGCAAATGCCCAACATGCACCAGTAAAAAGCCCAGCTCCACATAATAAGATCATGTCATTATGTGTGTGCTTGACAGCTTGTTGTTATTCTTCATGTAGGTGAAGAGTAGCGCTCACAGAATGTGTGTTAGATGCTGCCATCTGCCATATTCTCAGGTCAAAGCAAACATTTGAGCTCCTCGTTCTCTTGATTATCTCTAATGTCCTCATGCGGGTGTGAAGATCTGTTTTCTCTGTGGGCTTGAGTGAGTGTGTGTGTGGGGGGGTGTTTAACACTGGCCAGACTCATCCAGTCTCCTTCACACTCTTCTAACAACTCATGTGTGAATGTGTCAAGTGTAGTCATGAGTGTGTGTGTGTGTGGTGTGTGTGTGTGTAGTCAATCTGTGAATATTTCTCAGTTGTTTTGAGAGGTTGGTAGTGAATGTAAGATTAGTATTTATCTGCTTACTATTTCTGGATGACACAGACATATAGTACTGATATAACTAGCTGAAGTCAAAATTATTAGACCTCCTGTTTAAATAATATTTTAGTAGTTATTTTGCAAGATACTAGTATTCAGATTAAAGTTTAATTTAAAGCCCTAACTAGGTTACTTAGGCAAACCGTGGTTTGCTCTGTAGCCAATAAAATAAAATAATAAAAATAATAATAAAATAAAATAAAAACCAACTAAGATAAAACAAAAAGTGAAATAAAAAAATAAAATATAATACAAAATAACAAAATAAATAACAATTAAAAAAATAATTAAAATAAAAAATAAATAAATTAATTAAAATAATAAAAAAAATTAAAATAAAATAAAAATGAAATAAAAATACAAAAGAATAATATGTATTATATTATGTATAATACAAATAATAAAATACAATATAATACAAATTAAATCAAATTAAATTTAAAAATGAACAAAAAATACAGCAATAAAAATTTTAAAAAATTAAACACAAAACATTCACAAACATTTATAACATAAAAAATGAGAAAAAATGACAAAAAAATAAAATAATTAATAAAAAAATAAAAAATAAATAAAAAAATACAATGAAAAAATATACAAAACAATTAAATTAAAATAATAACAGTTTATTATTTTATAAACTTTAAAAACTTAAAAAAAACAAATACAAATAATAAAAAAATAATTATAAAATTATAAAATAAAAAATATAATTATAATTATAAATTATAATTATAAAAAATATAAAAAAAATAATAAAAAATAAAAATGTATTAATTACTATCCATTAAATTACTAGGTGGCTAGTAATATTGTACTTTATTATTAATAATAATAATAATAATAATAATAATAATAATAATAATCTGCTTTTATTCCAACCAGACTAAAATAAATAAGACTTTGCAAACAGTGCCCCGTAAAATGTATGAATATGTGTGTGTGTGTGTGTGTGTGTGTGTGTGTGTGTGTGTGTGTGTGTGTGTGTGTGTGTGTGTGTGTGTGTGTRTGTATATATATATATATATATACATACATACACACATATATATATAAACTAAATATTGACAATAAGTGTTTTATTTTTTTAAAAAGTGTTTTGTGTAAGCATTTTTAATTTAATAAATTAGTTTTTTTGGAGCCTTGGTGTTGCCGCCTTTGATAAACATTTGATTTAAAAAAAAGTGTACCATGTATAATTCAAATTCAAATGTTATTAGTCACATACAGAGTCATACACAGCATAATGACCTTGAAAAAAGTTATGGAAAACTAGAAGTTATTCAATAGAAAAAGTAAATAGACTATTTAAAGACTTTTGATATAAGAATACTTTGGATTTTAGAGATCCTAAATATTTATTTCAGGAAAAAAAGCATCTCTGCTTTACAATAAAAAAAAAGATTCTGAACAATTCATGCGCGGGATTCGGTTTGATTCAATGATTCAAAATTATGATTCAATAATATGCTTGAACAAATACTCATTATATTCATTAATTTGTGCATGATGTTCGCATTATTGTACACACAAAACAATGTTATTCTACACATAAAACAAAATAAAACTAAATACATTTAAGGTGGCTAGTAATATTGTCATTCAATAAACAACTAGGAAATAAATCAGTTTATTTTATGATTCCAAATCTGATCCAATCACGTGCTTGAATCAATACATTAATGCATTTGGCATCAAACACATATACAAAAACAAATTTTTGAAGAAAAAAAAAAAAAACAACTAATAAAGTAAATAATGACATTAATTCCAGTGTTTACGACACATGCAATGCAAATAATCAACAATGTCACAGATTTTACAAAGACTTAACTCTACTTTTTAATAAAAAGATTCATATTGGTAATTAATGCACTTCATAAGAGCAGCTAATGAACCTGTCAGTGAAATACTGACTCCTCTGAGCAGCTTCGAAATGCGGAGATGAAGAAATACGCTTTTAAGCCGTTTGAGCCCCAAAACCTTCAGTCTTCCTGTGATTTCTTTATTCAGCTGGACATAAAATACACATCAGGAAAACACCTTCAGCCAGCCCGTCCAGCAGCTTTACTGCTCCATACACACACACACACAGCTGTCTGTTTCCCTTCACATTACTGATGGAGCTAATAGACAGATAAATCACGTCTTTCTGGATAAGTGTGTGTGTGTGTGTGTGTGTGTGTGTGTGTGGTAATACATTCAACTCAGGATTTTAGTGCTCTACATTGCAACAGCAACAAATCTTAAGCAGCAATAATATCCTTAACACACACACACACGCACACACAAATACACACACACACAAAGAGAGAGAGACGTCTGTATAACAGCACTCTATTTCATTCATAATTATTATGTCTGGAGTTCAAGCTGACCACAGTCCCACAACTAATCATATATAACATCCGGCGCTACACACAGCAGTCAAATTCACAATCCGTCACTAAAACAACAATAAGTATCAAATGACATGTAGCATTCAGCGCTAAACATAATCACTAGACTACTCATACATAACATATGAACTATTTTAGGTGTCCCATTATACAGTTCATTTATTTTCGTTTTGGCTTAGTCCCTTTATTAATCAGGGATCGCCACAGCGGAATGAACCGCCAACTTATCCAGCATGTTTTACGCAATGGATGCCCTTCCAGCTGTAACCCATCACTGGGAAACTTCCATACACTCATTCACACACATACACTACGGACAATTTATGTTACCCAATTCACCTATTGCTCATGTGTTTGGACTTGTGGGGGAAACAGGAGCACCCGGAGAAAACCCACTCGAATATGGGGAGAACATGCAAACTCCACACAGAAACGTCAACTGACCCAGCGACCTTCTTGCTGTGAGGCAACATCGCTACTCACTGCGCCACCGTGACAACCCCATTATGCAGTTTAACAGGTTTATTTTGTTGATTTTTTTCATAATATACAGTAGGGGTATATCAATGCACCCCTATGGTTCTAACTACGATACTCTTATAGCAAACTACCATCCACCACCACTACTACCACAGAACATTGATACAGCACAGAGAGCAAATATTTATTCACAGGATAAAGTCTCGAAGATTCGTTTGATCGAAGAATTGTTCTTGTAAAACCCCTCCTCTATACAAGCCTGCTCTGCTCTGATTGGTCAGATCTGGCCCAGTCTGTTGTGATTGGTCTACTGAGGTTTGAAATTAAGGTGAAGTTGGTTATATATTCGCACATTCGTTCATTTTAAGGGTCCCTATACTGTTTACTACATTAATTTCAATATTAAGTCTAAAATTTTTGTAAGACTTCAAAACAACAATGTTGTACTTTGATAATCATTGGCTGCTAATCGGATTTCACGATTTAGAATTTACAAAGAATACTTTGCTGAAATGATATTAAGGAGAAAGTCTGACTGTGCAAATATAAAACCAACTTTACCTCAATAATAAACAGTAATAGTGTAAAAAAAAAAAAAAGCAGTACGTCCCCTATGGTTCGAACCACACTAAATCATGCTATTCGCATGTAAATAGACGCATGTACATTTTGAATTAACTCTTTTCATTCGCAGGTCAAATTCACTTCACAATAAATGCAGATTTCCTCATGATCAGGGTTTCGATTTGCACAGTGACTCTAGTTTTCTTGCAGCCAATGACTATCAAAGTACAACATTGTTAGAGGGATTTAAATAGTGCTAAGGTTGTTTTAAATGCATATACCAAGGTTATAATAGTTTTGGATTTTTCATTAGTTTTAGTTTCTATTTCGTTTGGACTTTTTGTTTTCAAATTCAGTTAGTTAATTAGTTTTTCGAGACAAATTTACTAGTTTTATTAGTTTCTATGTTTTGAAATTACTTCGTTTTAGTTGAGTTTTTATTAGTTTCAGTATTCATTTAGGGTTTTTTTTTTTCTAAATAAGGATATTTGTTAAGTGCAAGATTCAAAATCAATAGAATAAATATTGTAAAATAAAAACTTAGCAATACATTTTTTAAAAACCTGTATTTAGAGGACACATGAACACTATCATTTACCACTGCCATCTACCCATCCTCAAATTCAAATACAAAAGCCCACAAGAAAGCAGCCCTGAGTACAATGTGTGCAAAGCTGCTCTGAGGTTAGATACACAGTAGGATGGAAAGTTCAGATATTTAACGCGGATGTTTGGACTCAACATACCGAAATTATGTAGTCAGCAATAGTAATTTCAGTCAGTTAAAGCATCACCATGATCTGAAAAATGCCTTATAGTAAAGTTTTGCAACCCAGCTGAAGCATGATTCGCTTATTTAAATAACATTAGAACTTTCTGTATTGAAATAAACGTATGTTTTTCACCAGATCCTCTCATTTAAGCTCTCAGTTTACCCGCGGTGCTGTTGTTTAAGTTTAGTTCAGTCACAGCAGGCTGTCATGTACTGTTTGTGTTCGGTTCACTGAATCTCGCATGCGCAGTATTATCAGTTTACCGTTTCTCAAATTTGATCTCAGTGTAACATTACTGTTCTAATAACTGAACGAGAGTATATATTGGATTATTTAGAGTCAGAGGGGGGTATAAGGCTTGTTAATAAGTAAGTAGCTTGTGGAAAAGTGCTTACTGGAGATGCAAATCATTTTAAATGATTCAGTTTGTTTTGGTGAACTAGTTCAACTGGTTCACTTAGAAGATCTGGTTAAAAAGATTCGTTCACGATCGCAATACAGAAATAAAACTCATTATTGGGCACAAATGTGTTAAAGTAATAGTTTTAAGTGTCTGTATTTAATGCTGTCACTGTGCTGCTGTCATGTCTACTCGTTGTTTTTGTCACTGGAGCAACAGCAAGGATGACTGGAGGAGTACCGGCTCGATCCGGCCAATGACAGCAGGACTACGGAGTCTGAGGTGCCGTACGGGTTGAACAACTGCATCGTGGATTAGATTTAATTCTAAACGGCTAACAGTAAGACAATACCAATACATTTACAAATACGAAAACAAAGTAGGTTTTTTTCGATAATTTTTGTTAGTTTCAGTTAGTTTTGTATGTACACAATACAGTTTTAGTTAGTTAAAAAAAAAAACTCTCGTTTTAATTTTTATTTTAGTTAACAACAATTATTTTAAATTTTTGTTTTTGCTTTTTCGTTACTATATTAACCTTGATACTTACATGCTAATTCAGACTGAATGTTTAAAGTAGTGTGGTAAACAAATATAGAGATAGAGAAGTTGGTTTTATATTCGCACATTTCAGACTTTCCCCTTAATAATTTAATTTCATTAAAGTATTATTTGCAAACTCTAAATTGCGAAATCCTATTAGCAACCAATGACTATCAAAGTACAACACTGTTGTTCACAGTCAAATAAACAGTGTTAATGTTGTTTTCAAGTCATACTTGCATGCTAATTACGATCCAATATTCAAAGTAACATGGTAAACAATATAGAGACTTCTAAATGAACGAATGTGCGAATATAAAACCAAATTTACCTCTATAATATAGAGACCGCTAAATGTACAAACGTGCAAATATAAACCCAACATTACCTCTAACATTAACTTTATAGTTATTGTGCTTGGTAGTGATGGCTGTTTTATGAATCAGTGGTTGCAAGTATCAAATCGGCAAGGTCACTTGATTTCAGTAAACAAGGCTGTGTTACATCATTACTGTTTGGAAACAAGAAAAAAAGCCAATTCTAATAAGAGTTTTTGTTGCATTTCCATGATTTTAACCACCAGCTGTCCTTATCACAGGGGGTTTTGAACATTGAGGTAAATTTGGATTTATATTCACACATTTGTCCGAAAGAGGTAAAGTTGGTTTTATATTCGCACATTCGTTCATTAAGAAGTCTCTATAATGTTTACCATGTTACTTTGAATATTCAATCGGAATTAGCATGCAAGTGTGACTTATAAACAACATTAACACTGTTTATTTGACTGTGAACAATGTTGTACTTTGATAGTCATTTGCTGCTTATATGATTTTGCTATTTAGAGTTTGCAATGAATACTTTTCTGAAATGATATTATTAAGGGGAATGTCTGAAAATCCGAATATAAAACCAACTTCTATATTTGTCCGTAATAGCTTGTGACCCGATCCCTATACTGTTTACCAGGCTACTTTAAATAATCGGTCAGAAATAGCATGCAAGTATGACTTCAAAACAACATTGGCACTATTAAATTGACTGTGAACAATGCTGTACTTTGACAGTCATTGGCTGCTAATCTGATTTCCCAATTTAGAATTTACAATGAATACTTTTCTGAAATGATATTATTAAGGGGAAAGTCTGAATATGTGTAAATCCAACTTCACCCCAATTGCTACTTCGAATATTTAGTCAGAAATGGCATTTAAGTATGACTTTAAAACAACATTAGCACTATTTAATTGACTGTGAACAATGATAGAGGTAAAGTTGGTTTTATATTCGCACATTCCCCTTAATAATATAATTTTATAAAGTATTATTTACAAGCTTTAAATAGCGAAATCATATTAGCAGCCAACAACTATCAAAGTACAGCACTGTTTACAGTCAAATAAATAGTGTTAAGGTTGTTTTCATATCATCCTTGCAAGATAATTCCGTTCGAATATTCAAAGTAACATGGTAAACAATAGAGACTTTTCAATAAACGAATGTGCGAATATAAAACCAACTTTACCTCTATTGAACAATGTTGTACTTTAATAGTATTAAGCTGCTAATATTATTTGCCTGTTTAGACTTACTTTCTGAAAAGATATTATTAGGGAGAAAGACCGAATGTGCGAGTATAAAGCTAAATTTACCTCAGTGTTTCGAACACTTTTAATGAGAGAATTTTAGCTTTCAACGCTTCGAAACAACGGAGCCAATGGGTTTCAGTGAATCATTTTGCGAAAGGCATTGGTTTAGTTGTTTCGAGGCTTCTCCATTTAATAGATTGTTGTGTTTGTTTGATCAATACAAATACAATCCAAAACAACATCCCATGTCATCTTGCCAAAACACACTGAAAATTTATTAAAAGCAAAATGTTAAAAGAAACCATTCGCTCACCAGTATCCACTCCTCAGAACCAAACCTGTTCAGTAGACATCCTGAGACTTTCATACATTGCTTACTCACCATGCTTTCAGAGCGGCCATTTTTGGTGTGACATCATCAGGGTCACGACCTCAGCACAAGGACAAAATCAATTGTTCTGCTGTTTGTATTAGGGCTGAACAATAAATTAATATTTTATATATTATTGTATATCATTAATTTTGCAATGATGATGTTAATGTTATTTTAAGTTTGATTGTTCAATTTCAATACCTGATTACTGTTACTCCCCAAAAAAAACACAAAGGGCTGTTTATTTCTCTGTTTACTTATCTCTGTTATATTTATGTAAGTTGTACTTAAGTATTTTTATTAGTTTTTCTTTTGATACAATATATATATATATATATATATATATATATATATATATATATATATATATATATATATATATATAAATATATATATATATATATATATATATATATATATATATATATATATATATATATATATATATATATATATATATATATATGTATAATATAATTATTAAACCCCCTTTTGAATTTTTTTTTCTTTTTTAAATATTTCCCAAATGATGTTTAACATTTAGGAAATTTTCACAATATGTCTGATAATATTTTTTCTTCTGGAGAAAGTCTTATTTGTTTTATTTAGAGTAGAATAAAAGCATTTAAATTTTTTTTAAACACAATTATAAGGAGAAAATTATTAGCCCATTTAGGCAATTTTTTTTTTTTTATCGATAGTCTACAGGAATGAACCGCTAACTTATTCAGCATATGTTTTACGCAGCGAATGCCCTTCTAGCTGCAACCTAGCACTGGTAAAACACCAATACACACTTGCATTCACGCACATACACTACGAACAGTTTAACTTGTTTAATTCACCTATAGTGCGTGTCTTTGGACTGTGGTGGGAAACCGGAGCACCCAAAGGTAACCCATGCCCTCAAAGGGAGAACATGCAAACTCCACACAGAAATGTTTATTAAATGTCCCCACAAGGATTTTCATTGGAAAAGTAAATAAATAAATAAATAAAATAATAGATGGCATGGTGGCTCAGTGGTTAGCACTGTCGCCTCACAACAAGAAAGTCACTGGTTCAAGTTTCGACTGGTTCAGCACCCATGCACACGCACACACATACAATGGATTTCTGTGAATTATGTGTACTTTTCATAGACTTGTATTGTGTTTAAACTATATTTTCTACTCCTGAACTTAACCCCTTACTTATACATCTAGCCCTTACAGTTTTGACAGTTAAATCTACCCATTACAGTAACCTGTCTGCACTTTTACACGTTCAGATGAACATCATTTAGCATTTTTTTATATATTTTATTTCTAAATTAAATCTTACTATACGTGTAGGTACATTTGGTAAACAGGTATACACATCCAGTGTATGTTCAGTGTGACTTCAGTTGATCAGTTTTGGCCAGTGCACGTAACTCAACATCCAGCTGTGCAAGAAAACACAACCTGATGAAGCTAGTTCATGTTTTTATGACTTCTAGACTGGATTACTGTAATGTACTGTTTGCTGGCTGCCCAGCATCCTCTATAAACAAACTTCAGCTAGTACAGCTATGCAGCTGCCAGAGTTCTTACCAGGTCTAGAAAATATGATCATATCACCCTAATTTTATCCTCCTTACACTGGCTGCCTGTTAAGTTTCGTATTGAGTTTAAAATATTGCTTCTCACCTATAAAGCTTTAAATAATCTAGCTCCTGTTTATCTAACCAACCTTCTGTCTTGCTACAATCCAACTCGCTCTTTCAGATCTCAAAACTCAGGGCTCCTGGTAGTACCTAGAATAGCAAAGTCAAGTAAAGGAGGTCTAGCCTTCTCATTTATGGCTCCTACACTCTGGAATAGCCTTCCTGATAATGTCCGAGGCTCAGACACACTCTCCCAATTCAAAACTAGATTAAAGACCTATTTTTTTAGTAAAGCTTACACTCAGTGCATCACTTAGCGGTATGATACATGAATGTGCTCCACACAGGTTTCTGCATCTCGTTTATATACACTATGAACAGCAGCTCCGCTAATTATGCTCCTTATTCTCTATATCCACCTGAGGATACTCATCTCAAGCCCCATAGAAATTATGCAGTGCCACTGATGCAATCCAAGACCTGTGAAGAGATGATCCCAAGGTTTCCACAATCCTGGACCAGGCCTTCTCCTGAGCAGCTGCTGTGGAGAGCATGAGACTTATTCCTGTGATGCTCCAGGGACAGATGAGTCTTCCCTGACGTCCAGCGTTCTTCAGCCTCCGGCACCGAGACTGCAGTTCTGCACAAGACGTTTGGCCATGGAAGAAACGGTCGTGCCCAACTGAGCCTGGTTTCTCTCTAGGTTTTTTATCCTTCAATTTTGCATAGTTAGGGACTTGTAGAGCTGCGCATCGATAGATAGGTCTTCAGTGTTTGGACTCTCAGCAGTGAATTTTAAACCACACTGAACTAAGCTAAACTGAACTGAACTTAAACTCTAAAAACTGAACAGACACTGTTTTAATTCCCTATAAACTTCTATGTGAAGCTGCTTTGACACAATATGCATTGTAAAAGCGCTATAAAAATAAAGATGAATTGAATTGAATTAAATGAGTGAAGTAATCTTTTACTATTGTATTTTAATAGTAATTTTACAGGTAATCTTTACTCTAAATCAGAACAAAACATTGACCAATAAAAAGCTGTCAAGCATCAAAAACGACTGATGTTAAAATGAATTTGAATACTAATTTGACTATTATTGTTATCCACGAATTTTCAAATGTACTGTTTTGTTTATGGCGAGGCAGTGGCGCAGTAGGTAGTGCTGTCTCCTCAAGAAGGTCGCTGGGTCACTGGTTCGAACCTCGGCTCAGTTGGCGTTTCTGTGTGGAGTTTGCATGTTCTCCCTGCCTTCGCGTGGGTTTCCTCCGGGTGCTCCGGTTTCCCCCACAGACCAAAGACATGCGGTACAGGTGAATTGGGTAGGCTAAATTGTCCGTAGTGTATGAGTGTGTGTGTGTGTGTGAATGTTTCCCAGAGATGGGTTGCGGCTGGAAGGGCATCCACTGTGTAAAAACTTGCTGGATAAGTTGGCGGGTCATTCCGCTGTGGCGACCCCGGATTAATAAAGGGACTAATCGACAAGAAAATGAATGAATGAATGAATGTTTTGGTTATTATGACCATGCAACAATCTATTTTAGCAAAAATAGTTCTTAAAATTTGAATATTATAGTTAAATAGTAGTATAAATGAGGCGTTTAACTGCAAAAAATGTCAATTTTTTAAGAAAAATAGAACCACTTGACCAGGCTGGCTATGGGCCTGCATTAGGTTTATGTGTGGGGACTTTCCAAAGACTATAGCTCTTTGCGAGGACATTCAATGACACAGTGTTATCTACAGTTCTTTCATATGACCGTAATTCTAACCATGACCCTAAAAACAAATCTTAACCCCTAAAGCGCCCATTATAGGAGTGCTTGAGTATGATTTTTTACTGGTCCAGTAAATGTGTGCTGCGGGTGAATCAGAGAGATCATCTATCATCTTGTTCAATCTCGCTGTCATGTTCTCCCCTCTGTCTGTCTGCGAGTGTGTTTGTGTCTTTGTCTTTGTGTGTGTGTGTGTGCGCGTGCATTTGTGTGTGTGTGTGTGTGTGTGCGCGTGCATTTGTGTGTGTGTGTGTGTGTGTGTGTTGGCGTCTGACAGAGGAATTTCTGCCCTGTTCAATCACCCTTAAAATCACCCAGCTGAGAGTTCCCACAATGCCCTTCTGCTCAAACTACGACTGAACACACACAAACACCTTTTCATGTAAATGAATATCTGGAGTGTTTCTATTCACATCCACAGTTTTATTGTAAGCTACTGATAGTGTTCATTTAATGTAAATGATTAAAATTCAGACAATTTCCTTATACAGTACCTGAACTAAAAATAATATATAAATAATATTTAGTCACTTAACTAATCAAATTCGATATGTAGCACTGTAAACAATATAATATAATATAATATAATATAATATAATATAATATAATATAATATAATGTAATATAATGTAATATAATATAATATAATATAATATAATATAATATAATATAATATAATATAATATAATATAATGTAATATAATATAATATAATATAATATAATATAATATAATATAACGTAATATAACATAATATAATATAATATAATATAATATAATATAATACAATATAATATAATATAACGTAATATAACATAATATAATATAATATAATATAATATAATATAATATAATATAATATAATATAATGTAATATAATATAATATAATATAATATAATATAATATAACGTAATATAATATAATATTCATTCATTTATTCATTTTCTTTTTGGCTTAGTCCCTTTATTAATCCGGGGTCGCCACAGCGGAATGAACCGCCAACCTATCCAGCATATGTTTTATGCAATGGATGCCCTTCCAGCTGCAACCCATCACTTGGAAGCATCCATACACACTCATTCATACACATACACTACGGACAATTTAGCTTACCCAATTCACCTATACCACATGTCTTTGGACTGTGGTGGAAAGGCACCCGGGCCACCCGGAAGAAACCCACTTGAACATGGGGAGAACATGCATTGAGCTCAGGTCCATTTTGTTTCCACTGATCATTCTTGAGATGTTTGGGCAGCTTCACTGGAGTTCACCTGTGGTAAATTCAGTTGATTGGACATGATTTGAAAAGGCATACACCTGTCTATATAAGGTCCCAGGGTTGACAGTGCATGTCGAAGCACAAACCAAGCATGAAGACAAAGGAATTGTCTTTAGACCTCCGAGACAGGATTGTCCTAAGGCACAAGGCAGAAGAAGGTTACACAAAAATGTCTGCTGCTCTGAAAGTTCCAATGAGCACAGTGGCCTTCATCATCCGTAAGTGGAAGATGTTTGGAGCCACCAGGACTCTTCCTAGAGCTGGCCAACCATCTAAGCTGAGTTATCAGGGGAGAAGGGCCTTAGTCAGGAAGGTGATCAATAACCTGATGATCACTCTCTCTGATCTCCAACGTTCTTCTGTGGAGAGAGGAGAACCTTACAAAAGGACAACCATCTGTGCAGCAATCCACCAATCAGGCTATCTACTCCCCGCCTGGAATTTGCCAAAAGGCATCTGAAGAACTCTCAGACCATAAGAAACTAAATTCTCTGGTCTAATTAGACTAAAATTGAACTCTTTGGAGTGAATGCCAGGCGTTACGTTTGGAGAGAACCAGGCACCGCTCATCACCAGGCTAACCCCATCCCTACAGTGAAGCATGGTGGCGGCAGTATCATGCTGTAGGGATGCTTTTCCAGGAACTGGAAGACTAGTCAGGATAGAGGGAAAGATGAATGCAGCAATGTACAGACACAACCTGAATGAAAACCTGCTTCAGAGTGCTCTTGACCTCAGACTACAGCGACGGTTTATCTTCCAGCAGGACAATGTCCCAAAGCACACCGCCAAAATATCAATGAAGTGGCTTCACAACAACTCCGTGAATGTCCTTGAGTGGCCCAGCCAGAGCCCAGACCTAAATCCTATTAAACATCTCTGGAGAGATCTGAAAATCCCATCCAACCTGATAGAGCTTGAGAGGTACTGCAAAGAGGAATGGGCTAAAATTCCCAAAGACAGGTGTGCCAAGCTTGTGGCATAATATTTGAAAAGACTTGAGGCTGTAATTGCTGCCAAAGGTGCATCAACAAAGTATTGAGCAAAGCCTGTGAATACTGATGTACATGTGATTTTTCAGCTTTTTTATTTTAATAATAAATTTGCAACAATTTCGTCATCTATTGTCTTATGGGGTATTGTGAGTAAAATTTTGAGGAAATAAATGAATTTTATCCATTTTGGAATAAGGCTGTAACATATACAAAATTTGAAAAAAGTGAAGCGCTATGAATAATTTCCGGATGCACTGTAAATTAGCCAAACCATTGTAGCGTACAGTCCACAGATAAAATTACTTATTGATTTTATCACGGTCTGGCTTTCGTCGACAGGAGGGTTTTACGACTCCTGGCTCCAAAAAGTCTGGGTACCCCCGACAGACTTTATCTCTCCAGTGTCCCTGGATTACTGAGTCTGGAGCTTCAAAGACATTCCTGCCCAAATATACACACACACACACACACACACACACACACACACACAAGGCTGTCCCGACAGAAAGAAACTGAACTCATCAAATCCTGAACCAGCACAAAACTAAGGTGTTATGTTTTGTAAACTTTGTATCTCATTTCTGACTTTTCTTACCTGTGTAACCTCTCTTATAACCTGTATGCATGTTCCCTTTAGGCCTTTGTAAAGCATAAATATTGTAAGGATATGAAAAATTATGTTGATGTACTTTTAAACCCCCCCATGTTTGGTACCGATGGGTTTCTGCTCACATTTTACAACACATGATGCATAGAGCAAGACCATAACTCGCATTGCTTTATTCTTTAAAGCCCTGTATTAAATGCCTGTCCGCATGCTTTAGGCGGACACTCGAATTTGCATACGAGCAGCCTCGAGACAAAGGAAGGTTCCCGCGCAAACTTTCCCCTGAAATCATTGGTCAGAATGCTGTACGGGTTGTCACGTGACCCGCAGGTATAAGCACACTTCCCCCCAAACATCTGGGCAGAAAGAGAAGGTCCTAACAAAGAACCCATCAAACGTGGTCCCTTTAAGGGCCACGTGGCTTTCTAAGCCGCATGGACTTCTTCCCGTAACGCTTTCTTTATTTTCCGGCAAAGTAAACTCAGTTTAAAGTTTGCAATCGTGTTCGTCCGAACTGCATTACAAACTCCACGCATCAAGAAGGACATCAAAAGGAGTTTTCATCACGACGGAAGAGAGACGCATAAGAGAGACCTCCAGACATGAAAGACCAGGTGATTTTAGTTATGCGAATAAGCTGTGCCCCTTTTATCAAAAAGGTGTTTTTTATAATCTCGGTGGTCCTTAATGGTGCGTGTGGAACTGAAAGTTTTGTCACTCTTTTACCTGAAATCTCCATTTCCTCGCTTTACTATTTCTCTTTGTTGTTACACGTTCTATAGACCCGATATCTCCACGTGGTTTACCTTTTTGTTCTGTGTTTAATGTATGTTTGTGCGTTTGTTCGTTATCCGTCTGACTAGTCAATAAATTCCATTATAATCAAATGAATTGTATTGTTCGCCTCACGAGAAAATGTCACTGAAATACAGATTCCCCTGCCTAGCTATTATAAGTTGTTTAAAACTTTTGAATGATTAATCTACTTCATAAGAAGTAGCAATTAAATTCCCTTTTTCTAAATGAATAGATTACCGTGTCCGCTCGGAAGAGCAGCGGCTCTGCTTGTGTTTGTTTGGTCAAATTAACAATAAATTTATCCGGAATATTAATGATTAATAATAATTCGTTATTGTTGATAATTAATATCCATAATCTGGGAGTCCACTCGGTCGCGCGAGCATGATCATTTACAATCATATGTTTGTTTGACCAAACTGACTGAAGCTTAAGCCGGAATATTAATAATTAAGAATAAACCATTATTGTTGATTATTAATATTCATAAAATGAGCTAATTTCATGTTACACCAACAAAACATAATACTTAGGATTCTGCATATATCCCGCAATCTGAAATATAAAAATCTCACACTTACTCACTGAAATAATCAAATTTGATTGAGCATATATTACTATTCTCCTTTTTAGATGTTAAAAGTTGTATATTTAGTCAATAATCAAATATAACATCTATCACTGTACCAGTCTCTACTAATCTAACATTACGCAATATATTTAAGGTCATAAACAAATTGAATATGACGTCTACTCCTTTTCATACGGCTGACTGAGCGAGTGAATGCAAACAAACACCTTTAAGTAAATGAATATCTATTGTTTTAATATAAACCCCTGATCATGATGATTTAATATGAGCCCTAATCGCTCTAAAGAAACCCGAAACAATTTCTGATGATCTACAATGAATGAAGATATTATTTATGTCTTTATGAATGAGGATCACTCACACACGATGAGTCCGTGCTTTCAAAAATAGTCAAATGTGTTGTGTTGAAGAAAAGAGCGAATGTGTTTTGTGTAAAGGAGCCCAAGGCTGAATGAGCCTGAATAAACAGATCCAGCGTTTTGACAAATCTCTGTTTATTTGTGTTGTCCCATCTGTTTACATTCACCTCAGACATATGTTTATATTCATAACCAATTTAAATGGATCTGCGCTGCGCTTTTAGTCAGTCGCACAAGTGAGCCTCCATCCGTCTGTCAGTCTGTCAAGGTTGCTGAAGTACACTAAAATTATAGTTTAGTGGAGGAAAAGCCTGAATATCAGATTGTTTATTTTTTTATCCATCTATACTTATTGTCTGTTCATCCATCCCTCTGTGTCTATCAATCCATTCACTTATCTATCTTTCATCCATTTGTCTGCCCAACCATTTATCCATCTGTCCGTCCTTCCGTCCGTCCGTCCGTCTGCCTATCTATCTATCTATCTATCTATCTATCTATCTATCTATCTATCTATCTATCTATCTATCTATCTATCTATCTATCTATCTATCTATCTATCTATCTATCTATCTATCTATCTATCTATCTATCTGTCTGTCTGTCTGTCTGTCTGTCTGTCTGTCTATCTAACTATCTATCCATCACACCCATTATTCATCTGTTCAACTGTCCATCCATCTGTCTGTGCATCCATCCATCCATCCATCCATCCATCCATCCACCTATCTATCTATCTATCTATCTATCTATCTATCTATCTATCTATCTATCTATCTATCTATCTATCTATCTATCTATCTATCTATCTATCTATCTATTTATCTATCTATCTATCTATCTATCTATCTATCTATCTATCTATCTATCTATCTATCTATCTATCTATCTATCTATCTATCTATCTATCTATCTATTTATCTATCTGTCTGTCTGTCTGTCTGCCTATCTATCCATCACACCCGTTATTCATCTGTTCAACTGTCCATCCATCTGTCTGTGCATCCATCCATCCATCTATCCATCCACCCATCCATCCATCCATCCATCCATCCATCCATCCATCCATCCATCCATCCATCCATCCATCCATCCATCCATCCATCTATCTATCTATCTATCTATCTATCTATCTATCTATCTATCTATCTATCTATCTATCTATCTATCTATCTATCTATCTATCTATCTATCTATCCATCCATCCGTCCACCCATCCAACTATCATCTGTGTGTCCATCCATCATTCATCTATCCATTAATCCACCTTTCCATCTATCCATTCATCTGTTCACTTGTCTGTCCATCCATCCATCCATCCATCCATCAACCCATCCGTCCATCCATCTAACGATCATTTGTCTATACATCCATCTGTCCATCCATCAATCCATCCATCCATTGGTCTGTCTATCCATACATCCATCCCTTCATCATATATCTATCCATCATTCATCCATCCACCCATCTATCAATCTTTTGGTCTGTCCATCCACCCATCCATCCAATTATCCATCCATCCATCCATCCATCCATCCATCCAACTGTCATCTGTCTATTCCTCATCCATCCATCACTTATTCATCTATCAATTTAACTATCATCTGTCTATCCATTCATCCATCCATCTATCATTCATCCTTCTATTCATCCATCTGACCATCAATCCATCTCTTCATCCAACTATCATTTTTCTATACATCCATCTGTCCATCCATTCAATCATCTATCCATCCATCCATTTTTTCTGTCCATCCACCCATCATCTATCCATCCATTCAACTATCATCTCTATCCATCATCCATCCATCATTCATCCATCAATCCATCCATCAATCCAACTATCATCTGTATATCCATCCAACCATCATTCATCCATCTGACCATCATTTGTCTATATATTCATCCACCCATGCATCCATCTGTTGGTCTGTCAATCCATCCACCCATTCAATTATCATCTGTCTATATATCCATCCATCCATCCATCCATCCATCCATCCATCCATTCATCAATCATCCATTCATCCAACTATCATGTCTATCCATCCACCCGTCCATTATCTGTCTACCCATCCATCCATCATTCATCCATCCATCCAACTATCATCTGTCCATCCATCTAACCATCATTTGTCTATACATCCATTTGTCCATCCATCATTCATCCATCAATCCATCCGTCCATCCATCCAGTCATTTTTCTATACATCCATCTGTCCATCCATTCAATTATCTATCCATCGATCTATTGGTCTGTCCATTCACCCATCCATCCATCCATTCATCCAACTACCATCTCTCTATCCATCATCCATCCATTCATCCATCATCCATCGATCCATCCATCGATCCATCATTTGTCTATCCATCCATCCATCTATCATTCATTCATCAAACCATCCATCAATCCAACTATCATCTGTATATCCATCCAACCATCATTCATCCATCTGACCATCATTTGTCTATATATTCATCCACCCATGCATTCATCTGTTGGTGTGTCAATCCATCCACCCATTCAATTATCATCTGTCTATATATCCATCCATCCATTCATCAATCATCCATTCATCCAACTATCATGTCTATCCATCCACCCGTCCATTATCTGTCTACCCATCCATCCATCCATCCATCATTCATCCATCCATCCAACTATCATCTGTCCATCCATCCAACCATCATTTGTCTATACATCCATTTGTCCATCCATCATTCATCCATCAATCCATCCGTCCATCCATCCAGTCATTTTTCTATACATCCATCTGTCCATCCATTCAATTATCTATCCATCGATCTATTGGTCTGTCCATTTACCCATCCATTCATCCATTCATCCAACTACCATCTCTCTATCCATCATCTATCCATTCATCCATCCATCCATCCATCCATCATTTGTCTATTCATCCATCCATCCATCTATCATTCATCCATCAAACCATCCATCCAGCCAACTATCATCTGTCTATCCATCCATCCATGCATCCATCCATCCATTTGTCCATATACCCAACCATCATTTGTCTATACATCCACTTGTCCATCTATCATTCATCCATTCATCAATCAATCCATCCACCCGTCTGTCTGTCCATTCTTCCATCCATCCATCCGACTATCAACCCATCCGTTCATGAAACCATGATTTGTCTATCTATAAATCGATCTGTCTATTCATCCAGCCATAATTTCCATCAATCCGTCTGTCAGTTTGTCTGTCTGTCTATCCTGTTCATCATTTATTCACCCCTCCCTCTCTCCACCCGTCTGTCTATCTATCTGTCCTGCCATCCATTCATTCATCCTGGAGAAGCACTGATTTATTTAGCTCTGATCCTGAAAGCATCCCAATGAGAGGAAGTTTCTTGTGTTGTACTGCCAGACAGCCTCTCTCTCTCTCTCTCTCTCTCACACACACACACACACACACACAGTCCCGGTCGGCAGAAGCAGACTGAATCGCCCTTGGGCTGCACTGCTAACCTGCTCCCAACTCACACACACTCAAGATGAACTGCAGGAAATTAACAAGATTAATAACACCATAAAGAGATGTCCAGACAAACCCAGTGTGTGTGAGTGCGCGTATATATGTGTGTGTGTGTGTGTCTGTGTTTATATGCACCAGACTGTCTCCTGTCTGGAGTCTCTCATCTGCATAAATGCTCCATTACCTTCAGCCAGCGTACAGACTTTCTAACAGACCTTGTGTGTGTGTGTGTGTGTGTGTGTGTATGTGTGTTCCCAATAAACTCCCAGTGTCTGTCAGAGAGTGAAATCTCCTGCAGTCAGACAGTCAGAGGAAAGGCAGTGTGTTTGTACTCACACGCGATGCGGACGTGCACCTTGCGGCTCTTGGTTGTTCCTGCCGAGCTCCAGGCGACACACTGGCACCAGTAATCTTCCAAACCAAACAACTCCTCCACCTGCTGTCGGGAAATCTCGATCCGTGCTTCTCTCACCACCAGACCTGCTCACAAACACACAGAAAAAACACACATCAGAATCAAGACGGCGGACGCCTGACTATCGGCGCAACGTCTGGCCTGTATTGACTGAGAACAGGCACGGGTTTTTGCCAAATCGAAGAACTTCTGATTGCACATTAAAAATGTAATACTTGTTTTAGGGTTGCATGATACTCGAAAACAACACTGCAATATTTAACGTTATTTTCCCCCCAATTTCTGTTTCATGGAAAGAAGATTTTGTTAAACACATTTCTAAACAAAATAGTTTACATATACAGGAGGGGAAATAAGTATTGAACACGTCACCATTTTTCTAAAAAAAAAAAAAAAAAAACTTATTTCTAAAGGTCCCGTTAAATTCAAATTTCCAATAAATGTTGGTAACAACCAAATAAATCCATATATGCAAAGAAAACAACATTAATTAGCTTAATAAAGCTATATATTTTAAGTTCAAGTTATTGAACACATGAAGAAAGGGAGGTGTAGAAAGGCAGTGAAAGCACAGACAGCAGCTGGAATCTCTCAGTAGTTCTTCAGCAACCCTTTGGCCTTCCTCAGTGAAAATGAATATCAGCTCCTTCAGTCCAACATCTACATTAGCAGGATAATGAAGATAAAACCAAGGTGGACATTTTAACAAGACAATGATCCAAAACAGCCAAGGAAACTCTCAGAATCTTTCAGAGAAAGGAAATCAAGGCAAATCACCAGACTTAAATCCAATGGAAAATACAAATTAAAGATCAGATTTGATAGATGAGACCCACAGAACTTTCAAGATTTTGACACTCTGTTGAAGTCTGTGAAAAACTCACATCTGAGCCATTCACGTGACTTCATTTTCCCTACGAGATGCATCTTTTAACTGCCATATATTTAGAACAAGAAATATACATGTTCTATTGACCTTGTTCTAAAATGCGGAAGTGCGCCTGTTTTCGCGATTGTCTTAGAACTTCCGTTTCAGTCGCCTATGGGAGAAATGACAAGGAATAATAAACGGCAAAAAACGGTCAAGCTACTTGCTCTACAAACAAATGTTTGCATGACTATACAGACCAAGTAGAATAATATAACAAGGAAATATCAGTTTGCAGCAACAAACAGCAAGACGAGCAGTTTTTAATGTCTAAAAATGAATGGAAGTGAATGAGACCGGAAGTCTCGTGCCAAAAAGATTCAAATTGCAGCGCCCACTCGTCTGCGGAGAATAAGGTCAATACAATGTAAAAAATAAACGCTATTTTACAGGTAATTGTCTGTATTTTTTTACAGAATTTTCCAGTTGTTTTCATTATACAGTGAAATAGCTGTTGTTTTACAGATTTGTTCTGTAATAAAAAATTCTAACATTAAATGTAGTTATTGCTTGTAATTTGGTATTATGTTATTTTTCTGCTTTTTAAAGGAAATTTGATGTATTTTTAGAGAGTAACACGTAATTTTACGTTAATATTTACAGATTATTTTTTTTAAAAATAGGAAAACAAAAGTTCAGTCAAATTGTTTTTAGTGAAGATAGTAAACATGAAGATTAACATGAGTTTAATAAAGTCAAATAATAGCCTATTGTTTGTAGGCTGCATATAATGCATGCACTGTAAACTGTCAAATGTTTATTTTACTACTCTAACAATGTTGCTATGCGAAGTATGATGATCACCAGTGATCTAGCGGATGCGGATCGCTGGAAAACTACACGTTACTTTAATGAACTACAACTCCCAGCATGCACCTCACACTCCCAAGTTCCCTGATTCTAACTGATTACACACACAGTCATAAGATCATTATGGAATGATTTCAAGAGCTATAAACTGAGCACACACAGATACATTGTTGATAAGTCTTAAACTGTTTAGTGTTTGACTCCTTTACTTTGTTTTTTGTTTATTTGGTAATAAACTGCTATTTGATTTATTAGTTTATTTGGTATTAACTGCTATTAACTTTATTGTGCAGGTGTCCTCACATGACACTCACCTTGTCTTTGTTGTTAAACGATGACCAAATGTGTTATTTGTAAAAAAAATAATAATAATAAATAAAAAATTAGATAGTTTTGGAGTTTAATCCACATATCCTTAAAATATTTGTTAGACTATATTATAGTTTGTAGTTATATTTACAGTGTTTACGACAACAGCAATTATTTTTACCCAAGCTTTTTTTTATCATTGTTTAATTCTTTCTATTTTAAAGGTAAGTTAAAAGTGGACAATTTAATGCAATATTTAGAGATTTCATGCATAATTATGTAAATTAATCTATATAATTACAGTAATTTTCCTCATGATCACATTAATTAATCTGTATAATTACAGTAATAACATGTATAATTGCAGTAATAATCCTTATAATCACATTAATAATATGTATACTTACATTAATAAATTATTTATTTGCAGAAATAATTTGTAAAATGACAGTAAAAATCTGTGTAATTGCAGTAATAAATAGTAAAATGGCAGTAATAACTTGTAATTATGGAACAGGAAATTACAGGTTTTTTTTTTTTTTTTTTTTTTTTACAGATTATCTACATTTTTTATTCGGACAGTTTTTTTTCTGTTTTTTTTTCCGGTAATTTTTTTATGCATCTGCTGCCAGAAAATTGCATTTTTTTTTTTTTTTTCAGTGTATGTTATATAAATCAAAATCAGAAAAAGATAAGGTGTTAAGTATACAGACAGTTAACCTGCAATTATACAATATATAGCATACTTAAAATAGATTTATGTATATAATACATTTTCACTGAAGTGATCTGATAAACAATATAATAAAATAAAATATCTGAGCAGACATGCTGTTATCAGAGCAGCAATCGCCAGATCATCCGGCTGGAATGAGCGGAAGAGCCGGGAGTCATCAGAAAAACAATAATAGGAAAAGTCATGTTTCTAAATGACAGTGATGCCATGTAAATGAAGAAGAGTAGTGGTCATAGAACAGAGCCCTGAGGCACCCCAGTCGCTATATCAAAGACAATAGAATACACATGACATGACACTCATTTCACAATAGGGAAAATGTAACGCTCAATATGGCTAATGAAGCTCCGCCTCCTAGTACAGAAGCCAATGATCATTTCTCCAGGAGAGGAGCTCAGATAAAGTTCCTTTAAGGTGAGTAATTTTACTCAGCAGCCATCTTTTAAGCACCTTTCAGGCAGTATGCTCAGGCAAACATCAAACTCTCCAAAACTGTTAGCCAAGCTTACGTTTATAATACATATTAGGAATCACCAATAAGATTAAACAACAGTTGACTCATAAGTTTAGTTTCTAAACGTTCAAATGAAAGAAAGTCTGCATATTTTCAGGTTACCCGAGCTAATGCGCATGCACACTTAAAAGGAACAAGATCACAACACCAAACTCATTTATGGCTTTTCTACAAATTATCATCCTCTGGATAATGATCGTCTGATCATGCTGCTGATGGAAGTTTCTAATATACCTAGAAAGAACTTGATTAGCTGGTTCAGGTGTGTTTAATTGGGGTTTGAACTAAAATATGCAGGACACCGGCCCTCCAGGACTGAGTTTGGACACCCCTGGTCTATAGCGATTGCTGATTGGCTCCTGTACTAGTGGGCGGGGCTTCATTCGCCGTGTTGACCACTACACTGTTCCCCATTCAAAACTATACGAGTAAAAAGTCTTGTGTATTCTAGTCTTTGGCTCGGACCAGACGCGTGTTCTTTACGACATTTTCTGCAGTTGTTATTAATCCTCTGGTTTCAGCAAACGCTCGAATCTCAGCGAATAGGCTACTTGCTTCACACACGAGAAGTATATCAACATAAAGCTTTAATGCTCTGCTTTAAAATGAACCAACTACACTTGAAAACATGTTTTTTTGTAATAAGTTTGAAATGAACTCCAGGTAAAGTCAGTCCCATCAAATGAACATCCCGATAGCAACTACTCGAACACCCTCAAACATGGCCGCTGTGTGAAACAACTTGCCTCAAAGTCCACATGAATCGGAACCTGCAGCCATTTTGTTTGTTTTTTTTGTATTGTGATGCAGTTCCTAGAGAAACGGAATATTAAATAAGAAAACAGTGGGCGTGGCTTGTTTTTTCTACCTGGAGCTGATTGGATGTATTAAAGTAGGTATTTCATTCAGAAAGATGGGGAAAAGGGTTTGGGGAGAGTTATTACAGCCGAACAGACTCCTCCTCCTCATCATTTCTGTTTGTTGTCAGCAGCTGGAGGGCGTGTTTAAGTATGTTAGCCACACCCAATTCCTCAGACAGAGCTCATCTGAGAATTGAACAGAAAAGAAACAGGTACACTTTTAGATTTCAATTATGGGTCACAAGTGCAATTTTGCTTTTCTTAATGACATGCACTGATGACAAAACTAGCAATGTGAGCTAACAAAATCAATATGGTTAGTTTGGACCCATTACTTCTCCAAGATACACTGAAGGTTACAGCCCAAGATTTGATATATTCCAAACCAGTCGATCCAATGAAAACATCTGCATACCGATTGAAGCAGCATACGTTTTTTTTTCTTGAGCATCAGCTGATCAAAGAAGCCTCGGCAAGGCTGTGTTTGTCTTTCTAACATATCGAAAGAAATATGCCAAGAACGCTTTCTTTTCATGTTACTCACTAAACAAGAGACAGGAATTTGGTGTAAACATTCAAGACTCGAGGCGTTTGTTCCTGGAGCTCCAGCAATCTGAAGGCCGCGACTGGCAACCGCTGAACCGAACAGCCTCAAAGAGTCTGTCTGATGCATTAATGTAAATGTGCAGGCAGTCATTTAACATCTCTGCAGGAGCACAGCTGCAAAACACCATCAGGCTGCAGGAAAACATACACGCTATATTACTGCTCAATTTATGATCAAAAATAACAGGAATTCACAGCAAGTAATGTTAATGAATAAAGCAATTAAACAAACACAATGAGATGAATCAAGTGATTTATCACTGAAATGCCTTTTTTTTTGCTGTTTTCATTATAATTTATACTGTTATACATACACCCACTGGCCACTTATTTAGGTACACCTGTCTAACTGCCCGTTATATGTTTCTAATCAGCCAATCACATGGCAGCAACGCAGTGCATTTAGGCATGTAGACATAGTCAAGACGATCTGCTGCAGTTCAAAGCGAGCATCAGAGTTGGGGAAGAAAGGTGATTTAAATGATTTTGAACATGGCATGGTTGTTGGTGAAAGATGTGCTAGTCTGATTATTTCAGAAACTGCTGATCTACTGGGATTTTCACGCACAACCATCTCTAGGGTTTACAGAGAATGGTCTGAAAAAGAGAAAATATCCAGTCAGCGGCAGTTCTTTGGGCTTAAATGCCTTGTTGATGCAGGAGGTCAGAGGAGAATTGCCAGACAGGTTGGTTACAACCGAGGTCTGCGGAAGAGCATCTCTGATCACACAACACGACCAACCTTGAGGCAGATGGGCTACAGCAGCAGAAGAGCACACCGGCTGCCACTTCTGTCAGCTAAAAACAGGAAACTGAGGCTACACACAAGAAAATTGGACAACAGGTGATTGGAAAATCATTGCCTGGTCTGATGAGTCTTAATTTCTGCAGTGACGTTCGTATGGTAGGGTCAGAACTTGACATCAACGAAATGAAAGCGTGGATCCATCCTGCCTTGTATCAACGGTTCAGGCTGGTGGTGGTAGTGTAGGGGTGTAGGGGATATTTTCTCGGCACACTTTGAGCTCATTAGTACCAATTGAGCATTGTATCAACGCCACAGCCTACCTGAGTATTGTTACTGACTATGTCAATCCCGTTATGACCACAGTGTACCCATCTTCTGATGGCCACTTCCAGCAGGATAACGCACCATGTCATAAAGTACAAATCATCTCAGACTGGTTTCTTGAACATGACAATGAGTTCACTGCACTCAAATGGCCTCCACAGTTACCAGACTCAATCCAATAGAGCAACTTTGGGATGTGGTGGAATAGGAAATTCGCATCATGGACGTGCAGCTGAAAAATCTGCAGCAACTATGCTCTCATGTCAATATTGACTAAAACCTCTGAGGAATATTTACATATTCATGAATATCAATCAATTGTGTAAAGTAATCAATCTTGCATGTAAAGGAATTCATAAAGTCATTTCCGCTTTGTAGAAAAACTTTAAGATGCTTTATTTTTAGTTACTGTGACTTAGGATTGTGTTAGTTTTCTTCTGTTAACATTAGAAAAAAAGCAGATCTGGGAGACTTTAAAGCTTTTCTAAAGTTAAGTATACTTTCATTTCAGGCCGAACAATAAAAAACATAATAAAAAAAAAAAATATATATATATATATATATATATATATATATATATATATATACTACATTAATTTAAATTGCATGTCTGCCATTTGATAAAACCCATTGACACATTTGTGTCCAAAATCCCTCAGACGGTCTACCAATCTCCAGCCATGTCTTATGCTGATGTCGTTCTGATGCTTTTAAATATATTTTACTGCTCAGCTTGCAGACAGCAATGCACTTCACTTGCACATGTATAAATAATGAACCCCTCGATATTTCCAAGAAATATTCCCTGATAGAAATCAATAGTTCACTTACCCTCTGTGCTTACTTGTTTTTGTGTGTTTATGGCAGCATTTGGTGCAGATATCTCTAGCCTTGAACACAGACGTGAAGTTAAAGACACACATCAATGTTTCAGAAAACCATGGTCACAGAAATGAGGGAGAAAAAAACTCAGATGAGCCCAACAATGTGGATCTGAAATGGAGTTTACTGTCAGCGGCTCAATGCAGAAGATCACACGGGGAAACAAATTATTTGTGAATGTTTTTTGGGTTATTTTATTTGAAAACATCCTCACAGCAAAAAAATAAATAAATAAAAAATTGACAAATAACATTTCAGAGGCTGTAAGATACTTGTTTTTGGAGAATATATGCTGAAATAAAGGTGAATTTTATGTTTTGACTTAGTTGAAATAACACAAAAAGCTTTTTTATATACCTAAACATTTTTTTAAATCAAGACACATTTATGAGAAAAAAAATGACCTGAAGTTTTGTTAAAAAAAAAAAATATATATATATATATATATATATATATATATATATATATATATATTATATATATATATATATATATATATATATATATATATATATATATATATATATATATATATATATATATATATATATAGTATTAGTATTATTATATTCATTCATTTTCTTTTCGGCTTAGTCCCTTTATTAATCCAGGGTTTCCACAGTGGAATGAACCGCCAACTTATCCAGCACATTTTTACGCAGTGGATGCCCTTCCAGCCGCAACCCATCTCTGGGAAACATTCACACACACTCATTCACACTCATACACTATGGACAATTTAGCCTACCCAATTCCCCTATACAGTATACTGCATAGCTGCATCCCAAATGGCACACTATACACTATGCACTCATGCACTATGTACGTATGCACTTAAACACTCAACAGGATAGTATATGTATGTAGTGTCGTCCCAAATGGAGCACTAATGTTTTTTTACTAAGCAGAAATTCAAACCGTTTCCCTGATGACGTTTGACGGTCGCCAAATCAGTGAAAATAAACGACCGAATTATCAGATAATACCTGTCATGAGTATAACCGCATTTACCATCGGGAGGTGCTATAATCACTCTCGTAGGAGAATTTTGCTTTTACCATCCAAAATAAATAAAGTTATTCAACATGTGCGTCCGATAGCTCCGCCCCTTCCGCTACGTGAGCACACCTGCGGTCGTTGAGTGCGTGAAGTGTCCATCATTACACACTTAATTTTAGCGGCTGAATGAGTGCATCATCCAGGTAATTAAAGTGCACTTATTATTGTTAGAGTTTTCAGTGTGAACACACTACTTACACTATTCATACTACAAAATGGCGTACAATAGTGCATAAGTATGCAATTTGGGACGCAGCTCATGTCTTTGGACTGTGGGGGAACGCACCATGGTGGCCATTTTGAAGTCGGCCATCTTGGATCGAACTTTTGTTTTTTCAATAGGAAGAGGGTCAATTGACACATCAAACTTATTGGGAATTTCACAAGAAAAACAATGGTGGGCTTGGTTTTAAGGTGACTTTATTCTTGCAGGAGTTATATAAATAGTTATCTATTTTAAAAAAAAAAAGTTGGATCCAAGATGGCCGACTTTAAAATGGCCACCATGGTCACCACCCGTCTTGAAAAGTTTGCCCCCTAACAAGTACTAATGTGCCACAAACAGGACGTTATTATCACCAACCATTTCCATTTTATTAAGGTGTATATATATATGATCTATATATATATATATATATATATATATGATCTATATATATATATATATATATATATATATATATATATATATATATATATATATATATATAAGATCTATATAAATGGCCCACCGTGTACTTTATTTTGAGAAACATTTAAGATATTTTGAAGCAGTAAACACGTCAGACTAAATAATAAAAATCATTCATTGACTTCTGCTGTCTTCATTAGTTTCAAAAACACAGATTTATTTACAGTTTAAATCGGCATCTTTGGATAATTTTTCTGCTGGAGATACTGTTGTCCTAAAAAACAAACAAAAAATGTAAATAACAATCTTACACATACCTTAGGAACACTAAAGCATAAAATTCTGACAGTTTTAAAACCTTGACTTTTCTAAACCGTGGTATACCTTGAAAACGGTTATCGTCCCATGCCTAGCTATAGTATAATTCTGCTGGATTAGTTTTTCTGCTGTAAAATTGCAAGTAAAGCATGTGAAACTTTTGTGTTCGATCATTCAATAAAGCATGATCTCACATCATTCATTTCTAAAGCTTAAAATCTGCAAGACAACACAAACAATGAGCCTTCAAGCTAGATGTCTGCTCAAATCACAAGCAATACTAATGCAAACTCCCTTAAAACACTCCTAATAACAGACTGCTGGATGGATATCAATAAAGTGCCGCCTTGCAAGCATAAAAAGACACATAAAGCATGTAAGAGTGCATACACACATGCACACACACACAAAAACACAGGCAGAAAATCAATGGCAGCAATAATGGGATGGGGTGCATTTACAGCGAGACCTGTAAGCACACACTTTTGTTATGGATTATTGTGAATATGATTTTAAACCGGCACCAGAATTTAAACAGCCAGATGAATCTAGAACATTCACTAAGTGAGTGCTCTGTTTGCTGACAGTGATTTGTTCACTTGAAAACATCAAGCTTTTCAAATATATATTTCAAAAAATAATTAATACTTTTTATCAGCAAGGAGAGCTTTATGATGGTATAAATGATCACCAATTTATTTCATATGCTCTTTTTTAGTATTGTGAAATAAAATATCTTCAGCTTAGTCCCTTTATTTATCAGAGGTCGCCATAGAGCAATGTACTGTTTGGACTATGGGGGAAACCGGAGCACCCGGAGGAAACCCACACCCAGAACATTTATTTATAATAAATAAATGAATCATTTTGGAAAATTATATAAATACAAATTAATAAATAAAAATAAATAAAAAAAAACAAACAAAAACTAAAACATATAATAAAATAAATATAAATAAAATATATAACTAAAACTAAATACAAAAAATGTTTATGAAAATTAAATACAAATAAAAAAAATGATTAAAGACAAATAATTAAAAAATAAATAACACAGAAATGCATAAAAATGAATATAAAAATACATTATATAAATAAAAAAAATCTAAAATAAATAAATTGTTTAAGAAAATTTAAATAAATAAAACAATTTTATACAAATAAATAAATAAAAATTATTAATTTACAAATAAATAAATAAATAAAAATAAATAACAAAGAAAATAAAAAACATTATATAAATATAAATAAAAAATGTATAAATAAAAATAAATATAAAATGTATTTTTTATTTATATTGGAATAGAGTGAAACATAAATAAGATATTATATTATATAATAAAAATATTAAAGTATCTTTAAAGTTAAAGAAATAATCATTCATTCATTCGTCCACTTTTCTTCGTATTAGTGCCTTTATTTATCAGGGGTCGCCACAGCGGAATGAACTGCCAACTTATTAAGTTTTACATAGTGGATGCCCTTCCACCTGCAACCCAGTACTAGGAAACACCCACACATATACACTACAGACAATTTAGTCTATTCAATTCACCTATAGCCCACGTGTTTGGACTGTGGGGGAAACCGGAGGAAACCCACGCCAACACGGGAAGAACATGCAAGCTCCACATAAAAATGCTAACTGACCCAGCCAGGGCTCGAACCAGCGACCTTCTTGTTGTGAGGCAACAGTGCTAACCACTGAGCCACTGTCACCATTATTTTAAATGAGTCAGTTTAAACTGTTGATAAGGACTTAAATTGCAAGGATGTGTTTCTAAGACAACATTTCATGCCACACAGAGCCAAAAACTATAGAAAGTGACTTTGACAGAACATATTTAACCTTCATTACTCACAATCTCCAAAATCAACAAATTCATAACGATATTACAGCATCCCAAACTGAGATATATAAGAGTGAATGAATGAATGAACACATAATGAAATACAATATAAATAAATAATAAATATATAAAAATAAATATAAAAATAAATAAAATAGAGTTTTTGAAAATTAAATAAATAAAAATAAATAATTAAATACAAATAAATAATAAAATATAAATAATATAAAAACAATATAAGTAAAAATGAATATAAAAAATTATACACACACACACACACACACACACACACACACACACACACACACACACACACACACACACACACACATATATAAATAAACAAATAATTAAACACAAACAAATAATTTAAAATAAATAATATAAAAATAAATAAAATAAATATTTTTTTAAATGAATATAAAAATAAGTAAAATAATATTAATAAAAATATATAAATTAAAAAATAAACATAAAAACATACATTTTTGCAAATTAAATAAATAAAAATATATAAATAATTAAATACAAATCAAAATAAAAAATAAATAATATAAAAATAAATAAAATAAATGTAAATAGAAAATAAAAATAGATAAAAATAAATGCAATTTTGAAAATGAAATAAAAATAAATAAATAATTAAATGCAAATTAATAAATAAAAAATAATTAATATACAAATAAATACAATAATTTTAAAGAAAAATACACATGAAATAAAATTTAATTAAACACAGATGAATACAAATTTATATAAAAAATAAATAAAATAAATATAAATAAAAATGTATAAATAAATATAAAATGTATTTATTTATTTATATTGGAGTAGAGTGAAACATATAAATAAGATTTCTAATAGATATGAAGTTTTGTCATAAAAATGTTCAAGTTAAATAAATATACAGCACATTATTTTTAATGCATCAGTTTAAACAGTTGATAAGGACAGAAAACATAAGGATGTCTTTCCAAGACAACACAGAACCAAAGACTATAGAAAGGGACTTTGACAGAACATATTTAACCTTCATTACTCACAATCTCCGAAATCAACAAATCAAACTGATGCATAACGATATTACAGCATCCCAAACTGAGATAAATAGGAGAACAAAGAGTGAAAATCTAATTAAAAGCATAAACTCTATCGCGCTCTATCCCCCTCTAAACCTCTTTCTCACACATGCTATAATCTTTCATGATAAATGTTAACCGTCACACATTAAAACCTCTCCATAAACTTCCACGACAGTGTTTAGGGCAGTTTGGTCCTGTAATAACTACACGCTCTGACCCCGGAGTAATATCCGAGGTGTGATTATGACAGCAAAGTTTTCCACCACAGAGATATTAGCGCAGAATTACTGCGGCGGCTTGATATCAAAGATCCATTAGAGTCATTAGCTCAATAGGAGCTTGTTAACCTCTGCGTAATGAATTGAGCTCTCGGTTCGCCCACACTCGTGTCGCCTTCTCCCGCCGTGAGATGATTGCGCTTCAGCCTCTGCCAACATCTGCTATTTTCGCTCGCAATGATCCGGCGTTAGTGTTGGAGAGCTAATCGTTTGGCCAACCTCTAAATGCACTGCGGTGTTTCTACAATATAGACTTGTTTATTTTTAGTCTCGTGTATATTTAAGTCAAAAGTATTAGCCACCCCTGTATATTTCCCCCCAATTTCTGTTTAATAGAATTGGTAACACTTTTTTTTTTTAAATAAAATGTTATGTGATACTGTACTGATAAGTAAAAAGCACTAACATATTAAAAATATGAAAAAAAACCCAAAAGCTAAATTGAATACAAAATGAATACAATATAGCAATATAGTGTTTTTCCTGTTTCTTGATGTTCTTGACTGTATTGTGCCATCTGAAATCGTGTAATTAAAATAATAATAATAATAATAATAATAAATAATAATAACAATAAATAATATCAAATAATGATAATAATAATGATAACAATATTTTTTAATGATGATGATGACGACGACGACAATAATAATAATAATAATAATAATAATAATAATAATTATTATTATTATTATTATTATGTGCAAAAAAAATAATAAATATATAAATATAATAATAATAATAATAATAATAATAATAATAATTATTATTATTATTATTATTATAATGTGCAAATAAAAATAGATAAAAAATTCAATAAATAAATGAATAAATAAACATATAAACATATAAATAAATAAATAAATAAATAAATAAATAAATAAATATACATACAATATATAAATAAAATAATATAAAATAAAATATTAATTAATACATAAAATATTAAAATATGAATATTATTAAAATATTAAATATTATTAACAACAACAATAATAATAATAATAATAATAATAATAATAATAATGTGCAATATGTAAATAAATAATAAATATAAAATTAAATAAATAAAAAATGATAAGTAAATAAATATATAAAATAATAGAAATATACAAATAAACTAATATGAAAAATTAAATAATAAAAAATTAAAATTATTTAAAAATAAAATAATTATAATTATTATTATTATTATAAAATTATTATAATGTGCAATGTACAAAATAAATAAATAAATAAATAATAAATAAATAAAAATGTATTAAAAAATTTATGAAATAAAGAATAAAAAATAAAAAATAAATTAATATAAAATATTATTAATTATAATAATAAATAAAATAATAATAATAATAATAATGTGCAATTTGCAAATAAACAGTAGAAAAATAATTTAATAAATGACAATTAATTGATTAATTTAAATATTTAAATGAATTAAAATGATATAAAATAAAATGATAATAAATAATAAAATATAATAATAATAATAATAATAATAATAATGTGCAATATGTAAATAAATAATAAATATAAAATTAAATAAATAAAAAATGATAAGTAAATAAATATATAAAATAATAGAAATATACAAATAAACTAATATGAAAAATTAAATAATAAAAAAATCAAAATTATTTAAAAATACAATAATTATAATTATTATTATTATTATAAAATTATTATAATGTGCAATGTGCAAAATAAATAAATAAATAAATAAATAATAAATAAATAAAAATTTATTTAAAAATTAATTAAATAAAGAATAAAGAATAAAAAATAAATTAATATAAAATTTTATTAATTATAATAATAAATAAATAAATAATAATAATAATAATAACAATGTGCAATTTGCAAATAAACATTAGAAAAATAATTAAATAAATAAATAACAATTAATTAATTAATTTAAATATTTAAATAAATTAAAATTATATAAAATAAAATGATAATAAATAATAAAATATAATAATAATAATAATAATAATAATAATAATAATAATAATAATAATAATAATAATAAGAAGAAAGCCTGGCAAGAGAACAACTGGCTGGATTTACATTATCCCATACATATGAATCTGTCTTCAATAAAATAAACTGTTTTATTTGTAAGACTACATATTTTTGAATATGAATGTTTTATAACCATTAATAACCAACCAAAAAATTAATTTAATGGCACTGACATATTGTATGAGAGAAAAAGTGAACCGAATAGAGCTGAAAATTTTCCAGAGACACTCTAGAGCAGAAAATGAATATATTTCATCCCTGATGTACTGTGCAGAGTTACTGAACTGAAGACTGATCTAAACTGAACCAAAAACGACACTATTATCTTCCATAAAAGCATCTCAGTGGAAATTGAGCACGTTTGGTTAATCTTACAATGACCACTCTGCTATTTTCCTTTGACATACTTTAAAACAAGCCAGCGCTACAGAAATAAAGCTGTATATGTATACGTCACAGAAAAACTTCCTCTGTGTGTGTCCAAAGCCGTCATATAAAGACTGAGCCCTCAAATGATGTCATAAATAATGCTCATACCTGCACATGTGGTGAAGCAGCTTATCAATATCAGTAGCAGCACCTTCAGCAGTAAACACTATGAATACAGCAGAGCCTGCGCACTTTTACTGCACCCTAAGAGTTCATTATGCTTCAGACTCATAAGAGCGAGGGATGATGAATGAAGTCTAGTGTGTGTGCGTGTGTGTGTGTGTGTGCGTGAGAGAAAGTACTTGAAAGTGAGTGTGTATGAGTGTGTGAGAGTGCGTATGATTCTGTATGTGTCTACTGTGTGTGTGTGTGTGTGTGTGTGTGTGTGTGTGTGTGTGTGTGTGTGTGTGTGTGTGTGGCCTCGTTTACACTAGTGCGTTTTAGGCCATGTCTACACTAATCCGGATAAATTTGAAAACAGAGTTTTCCTCTAAAAACGCTTCATGTCCACACTGTCATTTCTATTTGTTTTCCAAAACTTTGTCATCCACACTGAAACGACTACCAATGCTTTCAACCTGTACTGCACATGCGTGAAACGTAAGACGCTTCGCCACGCGTCATTTCCAGCTGACGTTTATTTTCTTTCCGGCTCTTTGAAACGTTGCGGCAAAATGTCAAGGAAAAGCACAGAATTTTTTAAATGGACTGACAATGAAGTAGAGTTGCTGCTTCGAGTAACACGTGAATACAAAGTTGCAAAAGAGAGTGGAAATGTAGCCTGTGAGACGTGCCAAAACAAATACGCCGATATACTGGACCGCTTTAAAGAACAGTATCCTGCTGATGACGCTGCTTACCCTCACAGTAAGGACGACATCACTAAAATCATACTCACAACGAAAATAAAGTAAACGAATTAGTAACATGACTGAGTGTCGCATGACAAAAAACGCGTCATCGTTTTCGAAAGACTCCGTTTTCACAGTCTACACTACGACACGAAAAAGTCGTTTTCAAATGTATCCACTTTGGAGAGCGTTTTCAAAAAGATACGTTTTTGTTTCCTAAAAACACGTCTCAGTGTAGATGGAAGGGCAAAACGGAGACAAAAATATGCGTTTTCAAATGAAAACGCATTAGTGTGGACATGGCCTTAATTTTAAAACAGCATTTTAGAATGAAAACGATCCGCGTCCACACTCGCGTTTTACCCAGCGTTTCTGAACTGCTCTCCGTCCACACCAAAACACTGAAAACACACATCACGTGAACACACACACACTCTTTGGCAAGCACTGCAGCCCATCTACCCAAATGAGAGCTCTGCTAGTCGGACTTCTCATCAAGCATCTCCCGCTGGATCTAATCTCACTATATTTATTAAACATGATATTTCATTCATCTTGTTGTCTTTATCTAACGACATATTCCCTGACTTTGGTCATTGGAATCTATTACTTGTTCTTAGGTAACGTGTTTTGGCTGAGCGCAAAGATAAGATAATGATTAATGTAAGCACATACATTCTGTATATTGACTGATCGCTTGCTTTTATTTCCAATAATGTATAAACTTATTGTATGTTATACTTTTATAATGGCCATTATCGATTATTAAAACTGATATTCAGCAAAAGAGAGGGTGTGTTTCGTATTTTCACTGAAATTGAAAGGAGACAGTTGTTATCGACTCCGTTTTGTTATAAATATCCACACAGTGAAGATGACGCTCATATATGCAGCACGGCGCCTCAACATTTCTGCTATCTGTTTAGTTGTTAATATTAAAATGAAAATAGGCGGTCATTAAATCATGTTTTCATTTTATTGTTGCGAAAGTGAAACAACGTAGCCAGGGTGATGTGAATGAAGTTATAAGTGAAGTTTATGTATAAACAAATTTCGAGAGGATCACGTGCTTATGATTGCTAGCAGCTGACCCGCATTATCCAATTCACTACGATCCAATCAGATGACTCCTAAACTACTATAAATACCCTGGGGTTTATTCCATTGCTATCTTCGTTTTGAAGAGTCCCCCCTTCCTCCCCTACGCCTCCTTCTTAGACGGGTGACACGGTGGCCCAGTGCCTAGCACTGTCGCCTCACAGCAAGAATGTCTCTGGTTCCTGGCTTTACCAAAACTAGCAGACATTTCTGTGCGGAGTTTTGCACTTCTCCCCGTGCTCACGTGGGTTTCCCCCGGGTTCCCCGGTTTCCTCCTACCGCCTAAAAACATGCAATTAAGTCAATTGAACAAGCCAAATTGTCAACATAGACACGCTCCTAGTTAGTAATTAGTTTCAAGAGCATTCACTTGCTACAGCGGGGGAGTTCTCGAGATCTACCTGAGCTCAAACTCCCCTCCCGCTTTGCAACGGGAGGGAGCCCTGGGCTCGAGGATCTCATGAGCTCAGGGCTCTCTCCCGGGACAGCATGCCAAACAAGCTTATATTAATCATCAGCTAAGTGTGAACTCTTGAAAGTACACTGTTCCCTTAGAAGATTTACCCGTGTCCTCGGTATAGTCTGTTTTCCATATCAAACTGAGAAGAAGAGACTGCAGCCTTGATCAAACTTGCGAAGTCTGAACTTACACGGAGATAATGCAGGACTGAACTGTGTGTTAGGCTACTTAATATTGAGGAAAAGCCCCATTAAGATAGGCGAATGTCTGCAGCCCCGCCTCCATTTTCAGATGTCTCCGTTTTCCATCATCCACACTGAGACGGAGCAGCAGCGTTTCAGAATAAAAACGGCCTCTCCAGCATTTTTCGAAACGCTCCATTTTCGGTGCTCGAGAACTCCGGCGTAGTGTGGACAGATAGCATAACCGTAGCAAAACGTATGCGTTTTCAAACTAAAACGCATTAGTGTAAACGGCGCCTATAAGTGTTTGACCCAGTAAGTGAGTGAGAGTGTGAGAGTGTGTTTGTCTGTTTGAGTGAGAGTGCAAGTGTGAGTGAGAGAGCCTGTGTGTGTGTGTGTCTGTGTGTTTGTGTGCACGTGTGTGTGTGCACGTGTGTGTGTGTGTGTCTATTTCTGTGAGTGTGTGCATATGTCTGCCTCTGTGAGTATGTCCGAGTGCATTTCCAAGTGAGTGTGTAAAAGTGTGTTTTTTTATGTGTGTGTGTCACATAGCAAAACCATTTTTTGACTTTGTGGGAACATTTCTGTGGTCAGCATGAGAGAAAAGCAGCTCATAACTCATCTAGAATGAAGTATTTTCAACAAAAAAAACAACAAAAACAGTCAGAGCCATTCCAGATTATCTCCAGTGAGGGTTGGTTTAGGGCAGGGATCCCCAATCTCGTTCCTGGAGGTCCGGTGTCCCTGCAGGGTTTAGCTCCAACTTGCCTCAAGACACCTGCCTGGGTGTTTCAAGTATACCTAGTAAGAGCTTGATTGGCTTGTTCAGGTGTGTTTGATTAGGGTTGGACATAAAATCTGCAGGACACCGGCCCTCCAGGAACAAGTTTGGTGATCCCTGTTTTCAGTGGCGCAAAAAGGGGGTATGCAGTATATGCGGCGCATAGGGGCGCCACACATGGGGGGCGCCATTGTGCCAAAACAATTTTTGAAATCATCCATATTAAAAGTTTAAAATAATATATATATATATATATATATATATATATATATATATATATATATATATATATATATATATATATATATATATATATATATATATATAATATTTGTTAAAATGTTTATTTAGCATTTTATACACGTATAATATTGTATTTTAGTAAATTAAAAAATCATTTCAAAAATCTACCCCCCCCCCACCCCATTGAAAAATCATTTCAAAAATATGATTTTATGAATTTATTATGTATCATATTGATTCATCAGGCCTTTTGGTAACTTCTTAGCTCTAAACTATTTTAATTTTAGCTACAAACAAAGTTATAACATTTCAATTAAATAGAACATTTGTTTGTTTCTGTTTTTTTTTACACTAAACATTTGACAGTCTTTTTTATTTAAATTTTAGCAGTTTCAGTCAATTGTTCTTGCAAAGACAGACCTTACACTTTTCACAGTATGCATGTGAGAAGTAATTGCAATGTTCTTTTGACCTTTAGGACTCCCATGTCTATCATTTTGTTTTGACAAATGTCAAACAAAGTACAAACAGTACAAAAAAGTCCAAAAGCTAGGCTAGTCAAGGTGATATAATCATTTAGTGAGGGAAAAATACATTGAGAAGAAATTTGGGGTGGTATGAGATGCATTTCTTTGCGACTTAACATGCTTAATGTAATTATACCTTTTACTACTTCATACTATTTCAGTTGTGTTCAGAACTGCGAAACTGTATTTTCTGAAGCATATTGATATCTTTATGAAAAAATATCTTTAATTTATTGACGGAAATATTTTCCACATTTTATCACTTGCCTGTTATAAAATATAGTTGGATTGAAGGGGGGCGCGCAAAAGTTGAAGCCGCATACCCATCAGTAAATGTGCAGTTGCGCCCCTGCCTGGTTTAGAGGTATGGTTGGAGGAAGACAGTATTTGCAGTCTGTATAGTATATTAATTCTGTGTCTATGTGAAGTCTCATAAAACATGAAAACCCAACATATGTCTGTGTGTGTGTGTGTGTGTGTGTGTATGTGTGTGTGTGTGTGTGTGTGTGTGTGTGTGTGAGTGTGTGTGACTGACCCGAGGTCTCGTCCACTCTCTCCTCTATGGTGTGCTCTCTCTGATGAACCCACTCTCCGTTGCACTTGAAGTAGATCTGTGCAGCCGGTGTGGCCGTGCAGAAGAGATTGACAGCTTTGTTCTTGATGATGTAAGCATCCTCTGGCTCCAGCAGGAAGTGTGGCAGCGGCTCCGGCGGGTCACTAGGGAAGGTCTCCGGCAGTTCACCCAAACCTAGCAGAAACTCATCCTCACCTGAGGACAAACACACAAAACACAAGACCTTCAGGACACCAGCGGAAGACAGCGTGCAGCTGCTTGATGCAGTTCAAAACAGTTTATTAAATCAGTGTTTCCCAACCCTGTTCCTGGAGGCACACCAACAGTATTTTGGATGTCTTCCTTATCTGACCGATTCATTTCAGGTTTTGGAGTCTCTTCTGATGTTCTGATGAGTTGATTCAGGTGTGTTTGATTAGGAAGAGGTTTAAAATGGGTACTGTTGGTGTGCCTTCAGGAACAGGGGTGGGAAACACTGTAGACCAGGGGTCACCAATCCTGGTCCTGGAGGGCCGGTGTCCCTGCAGGGTTTAGCTCCATCTTGCCTCAACACACCTGCCTGCATGTTACAAGTATACATAGTAAGACCTTAATTAGCTTGTTCAGGTGTGTTTGATTAAGGTTGGAGCTAAAATCTGCAGGACACCGGCCCTCCAGGACCAAGTTTGGTGACCACTGCTGTAGACCAGGGGTTCCCAAACTTTTCGGCCCCTGACCCCCAAAATGACAATGCCAGTGACTCGCGACCCCCAATATCCTCTGAGGTGGTTATAAATACAGAAACCTTGCATGCAATGGTGCACACACACACACACACACACACACACCAATAGACCCAAGTTTATTCTAACCGGCCCCCATGACAAACTAATTGAATATCTACGTATCTATTTGTCCATCTATCCAGTTACCCATTCATCCATCTATCCTACCATCTATCTATTCATCCATCCATCTATCTATCCATCTATTTATATATCTATTTGTCCATCTATCTTTCCAGTTATCCGTCCGTCCATCCATCTATCCATCCCTCTATCCATCCCTCTATCTATCTATCTATCTATCTATCTATCTATCTATCTATCTATCTATCTATCTATCTATCTATCTATCTATCTATCTATCTATCTATCATCTATCTATCTATCTATCTATCTATCTATCTATCTATCTATCTATCTATCTATCTATCAGTATGTCTGTCTGTCTGTCTGTCTGTCTGTCTGTCTGTCTGTCTGTCTGTCTGTCTATCTATCTATCTATCTATCTATCTATCTATCTCAGGACATACTGTATTAAATTAAAAGTCTATCCATCATCCATCCATCCATCCATCTGTATATATATATATATATATATATATATCTGTACATCTAGCAATCCATCCATCTTTCATCCTTCCTATACATTTAACCATCCATCTATTCACCTATCTGTCCAAAAACAAGCCTGTAAAAAGTTTAAAACTTCTAACATAGTAATGAAAAAAATAAAAATAAAATAAACAATCAAACAAACCGGAATGAACAAATAAACATAATGAATGAATGAATGAACATGAATCATTATGAAAGAGATAATTTACGTTTTGCATTTTAGTAAATGAAAAGATCAGAAACATTAAAACTACCAATCTATCTATCCATCCATCCATCCATCCATCAATTCATTAATTCATCCATCTATCCATTTATTCATTCATCTATCCATCATTAATACACCATTCATTCATCTGTCCTTTTGTCCATCCATCCATCCATCCATCCATCTATCCATCCATCAGCCCAACCCTCTATTCATCATCACTCTATCCATCAATAAATCCATCAATTTATCCATACGTCCAATTATCCATCCATCCATCCATCCATCCATCCATCCATCCATCCATCCATCCATCCATCCATCCATCTATTTATCTATCAATTTTGGGACATATTGCATTGAAGTAAAAGTCTATCCATCTTTTTATCTATAGATTTATCTATCCATCCATCCATCCATCCATCCATCCAAAAGACAAGTATGAAAAAAGCTAAGAATGTTTTAACGTACTAATTAATAAATAGAATAAATAAATAAACAATCAAACACACCAGATTGAAAAAAATAAACATGATTAATGAATGATTTAATAAATAATATGAATAAACGAATGGAGGTTAATGAACATGAATCAACATGAAACTGATGAATCAGTCAATAATTAATGAATCAAATAACGCAAGAATAGATGAATTAATGTAACAACAAAACGACTAAAATAATAAACAAACTGACAAAAGAGTGAACAAACCAACAAATAAACATACCAACATTACATTTCGTAAAGCTTCAAATCTCTTTTGTTTATGACCTGTATCCCAAATGTTCCACACAGCAGACACACATGCACATAATGGATGGATCGTAACCCAGGACGTATTGATCCCTGCAGTCATCAATACATATACCGGTTACTAGCATTACACACACACACATACACACAGAGACAGTTAAAAAACCACTGCACGGATGTCAGATTATTATTGAATGCCTCCATTAGATGCCCGCTGACCCGTCCGATGGCACGCAGTCCGGCTCATAACTCTTATCTGACACACACAGAGTTCATTTCACCCCAAATTAACACTCTGTCGGCTACATTACCTTCCATTAACGGGTCACGGCGCAGTCATGATATCTAATGACGGACCGAGGGGCCGCGTCTGTTTTGTTTGGGTCCGTGTCGTGTTTGCAAATGTTATTATGAAACAAATGATCTGAGATGATTCGTTTATTTAAATCCCAGATTAATCTTGCGCACACAAACAGACTGTGTCCCCTGCTGTTATTTACCCGGCAAAAACACACAAACAGAACTGATGCACTATCAAATAAAAGGCCTGAAAGACTTGTAGAGATGATGATGATGAACATGAACTATAAAAAGAAACGTATAAATTATTAATATATAATTATTAAATATTTAACCATAAAATTATATTAAAAATATATAATTGGCGACATGGTAGCTCAGTGGTTAGCATTGTTGTCTTACAGTAAGAAAGTCACTGGTTCGAGTCCCGGCTAGTTGACGTTTGCAAGTTCTCCCCATGTTGGTGTGGATTGTACATAAGTATTCAAAGCCTTTGCTGTGAAGCTCGAAATGGAGCTCTGTCAATCTGTCTATCTACCTATTTATATCCATCCATTCATCCACTCATCCCACCATCAACCCAACCCTTTATCCATCCATCCATCCATCATCCATCCATCCTTCCATCAAACTAACAATTTATCCATTCATCCATCAATTTATCCATCCCTCCATTTTTCTATTAATCCATCCATCCATCCATTTATGCATTCATCCATTCGTTTATCCATCCATCCATCCATCCATCCGTTTATCCATTCATCTATCCGTTAATCCATCCATCCATTTTTCTATTCATCCATCCATTAACCCAACCATTTATCCATCTATCCTTTCATCAACCTAACCATTTACCCATCCATCCATCCATCCATCCATCCATCCAAATATTCAGCCATCCATTCGTACATCGATCCATTTTTCCATTCATCCATCTATCAACCCAAACATTCATCCATCCATCCAACCATCCATCAACCCAACCATTTATCCATCCATCCATCCATCCATCCATCCATCATTTGTCCATTTATCTGTCTGTCTGTCCATCTACCTATTTATATCCATCCATTTATCCATTCATCCATCCATCAACCCAACCCTTTATCCATCCATCCATCCATCCATCCATCATCCATCCTTCCATCCATTTTTCTATTCATCCATCCATCAACCCAACCATTTATCCATCCATCCACCCTTTCATCAACCCAACCATCCATTCATCTATCCATCCATTTATTCATCTATCTATCTATCTATCTATCTATCTATCTATCTATCTATCTATCTATCTATCTATCTATCTATCTATCTATCTATCTATCTATCTATCTATCTATCTATCTATCTATCTATCTATCTATCTATCTATCCCTTTATTCATCCATCCATCCATCCATATATTCAGCTATCCATTTGTCCATCTGTTTATCCATTGATCTATTTTTCCATTCATTTACCAATCTATCAACTCCACCATTTATCCATCCATCTATTCATCCATCCATTCATTTATCCAACCTTCCATCAACCCAACCCTTTATCCATCCATCCATTCATCCATCTATCCATCCATCCATCCATCCATCCATCCATCCATCCATCCATCTATTCATCCATCTATCCATCCATCCATCCATCCATCCATCCATCCATCCATCCATCCATCCATTCATTCATCCTTCCATCCATCCATCCATCCATCCATCCATCCATCTATCCATCCATTCATTCATCCATCCATCCATTCTTATTGTCCTCTTTATATATAGAGTAAAAAGATATAAGTCAGAGAGTGGATGGAAAGCTGTCATGGAAAAATGTATTATAGCAGCATAAAGCCAGTCTAATGTTGTAAGGTGTGAATGAAGAGTGTGTATTTCTCTTTTCATGTGTGTGTGTGTGTGTCTGTGAGCTGCTGAATGTCCTGCACGATTAACTCCATTAATAAAGAGCCTTAAAGAGCGAACTGAGACCTTTACCACTGAGAGCCGGAGAGGTCACGTTTATTAGCTTAACCTTCTGCTATTTCTGAGTGGATTATTGATGAACAGCGGACCCATATTCCAGGTTAAACACAACTTAACCTCCATCCACAGCATCAGAGACACGCCGTCACTTACACTGATAATCATCCCTCGCTTTGTGGAAATGAACAGAAATCCTGCTTGTACTAATGAATTTGTAATGGGAAAGACATTCTGGAGGGAGTCCATCATCAGGTTTAATGCTTCTTTCACACAAGACTGACTATGCTTTTATCCAGCATCATTTTGACAAGCTGCTGCTTCATTAAACACTGTAGAAACAGAATTTTATTTTATTTTATTTATTTTAATTATTATTATTATTATTATTATTATTATTATTATTATAGTATTAGTAGTACTAGTTAAAGTAATAAAAATAAGAATAGTAAAATAAAATGTTTTTAAATATACAATAATGATAATAATAGTAATAATGATAATAATAATAATAATAATAATAATAATAATATTAAATAATTACAAATTAATAATAATAATAACAAATTAAATAAATAAAATGTATAAAAAATAATAATAGTAAAATAAAATGCTTTTTTAATATATAATAATAATAATAATAATAATAATAATAATAATAATAATAATAACAACAGTAAAATAAGTCAAATAAAGTGTATAAAAATAATAATAGTAAAATAAAATGTTTATATATATATATATATATATATATATATATATATATATATATATATATATAGATAGATAGATAGATAGATAGATAGATAGATAGATAGATAGATAGATAGATAGATAGATAGATAGATAGATAGATATAATAACAACAGTAAAATAAAATTTTAATTAAAATAAACAAAATGTATAAAAAATAATAATAGTAAAGTAAAAGTGCTTTTTAAATATATAAATTAATAATAATACCAGTAAAATAAAATGTTAAATAAAATAAACAAAATGTATAAAAAAATAATAATAGTAAAATAAAATGTTTTTAAATGTATAATAATGATAATAATAATAATAATAATAATAATAATAATAATAATAATAATAATAATATTAACAGTAAAATAAAATGTCAAATTAAATAAATAAAATGTATAAAAAATAATAATAGTAAAATAAAATGCTTTTTTAATATATAATAATAATAATATTATTAATAATAATAATAACAGTAAAATAAAAAAGTCAAATAAAGTGTATAAAAATAATAATAGTAAAATAAAGTGTTTTATATATATATATATATATATATATATATATATATATATATATATATATATATATATATATATATATATAATAACAGTAAAATAAAATATTAATTAAAATAAATAAAATGTATAAAGAATAATAATAGTAAAGTTAAAATGCTTTTTAAATATATAAAATATATAAAACAATAATAATAACAGTAAAATAAAATGTCAAATAAAAATGTCAAATAAAATAAAATGTCAAATAAAATAAATACAATGAATAAAAATAATAATAGTAAAGTAAAATGCCTTTTAAATATATATAAAATATTAATATTAAAATAACATGTCAAATAAAAGAAGTATATTCCACACTTTGTACAAAATATATACACATTTCAGTAACGGCAAACTAATTACCTCAAACAAACACAGTGCACTACAGCGCTTTTTACTTTTCTCTATACACTTGTGTCGGAGCGGCAGCAATGGTTTGTCTATTTGTCATACTCTGAGAAAACGCTTGATATCGCCCAGCCCTAGAACGTCCTCTTCAGTAGACCACAGCTGTTACAGATAAACAAAGTCAGAAATAGTCCCCCGATTCTCCCATGAATAAGAGCACAGCTGATTATTGGTACCACAGATCAAACAGAAACATCACACACACACTCCAGCAGTGCTGTTTCTCTGAGTGTGTTAAACACAGAGTCAAGGAGAGGCATTTCTAATCAACGGTGTTTATCACTCGTCCCCAGACTCATCATTTACACACAGCACTATGATAAACATCACCATTAATTACTGACCCAGCATGAGGACACACACACCGCCAACAGCACAACACACTTCAAAGCTATCAGCAGCAAACAGACGCACATATATGCATGAGTATGTGTGTGTGTGTATTTTACACCCTGTACAGGATCAGCACAACACATGCTCATTTAAATACAGACAATAGCTGTGTTTGTTATAATGAACACTCATGTGAACACTCATCCATCATACACACAACACACCAATACAGCTCAGCAGGAGTCTGTCTGGACACACACATGCGTGCACACTCACACACACTTATACTTTGACTCTATTGCTTTTCTATTGTTCTTAAATAAGCTCATTATAGTTGCTATATATTAACACGGGCCAAAAACACTAACTTTTATGTTAAAATATATAATATTTAATAGGGCATCTGCTGCGTAAAAAAACGTGCTGGAAAAGTTGGCTGTTCATTCCGCTGTGGTGACCCCGGATTAATAAAGGGACTAAGCCGAAAAGAAAATGATTGATGAATAATATTAGAAAGAAAAAATGTATAAATAAACAAATATAAAATAAAAATGTAAATAAATTAATAATAATAATAATAATAATTATTATTATTATTATTATTATTATTGGTGTTATTATTATTATTATTATTATTATTATTATTGTTGTTGTTGTTATTGGTATTGTTATTAGTAGTAGTAGCAGTAGCAGTAGTAGTAGTATTGGTATTATTATTATTATTATTTATTATTATTATTATTATTATTATTGTTATTATTATTATTATTATTATTATTAATGTTATTATTAATATTATTGGCATCATTATGGGTATTAATATTATTGGTATTATTATTATTATTGGTGTTATTATTATTATTATTATTATTATTATTATTATTATTATTTTATTATTGTTGTTGTTGTTATTGGTTTTGTTATTAGTAGTAGTAGCAGTAGCAGTAGCAGTAGTAGTAGTATTGGTATTATTATTATTATTATTATTATTATTAATGTTATTATTAATATTATTAGCATCATTATTGGTATTAATATTATTGGTATTGTTATTATTATTGGTATTATTATTATTATTAGTAGTAGTAGTAGTAGTAGTAGTAGTAGTAGTAGTATTATTATTATTATTATTATTATTATTATTAATGTTATTATTAATATTATTGGCATCATTATTGGTATTAATATTATTGGTATTATTATTATTATTATTGTTATTATTATTATTATTATTAATATTATTATTATTATTATTATTATTATTATTGGTATTATTATTATTATTATTAGTAGTAGTAGTAGTAGTAGTAGTATTGGTATTATTGTTATTATTTTTTATTTGTATTATTATTATTATTATTATTATTATAACATGTTAACTTCACAGAGAAATGTTAACTGACCCAGTCAGGACTTAAACAGCGACCTTTTTGCTGTGAGGCGACAATGCAAACCACACCGTGTTGCCCAAATAAGTGCATTATACATAATAATAATTATATAATTATAAATAATTATATATAATTATTATAATTATATATATATATATATATAATTATATATATTCATTCATTTATTTTCTTTTTGGCTTAGTCCCTTTATTATTCCGGGGTCGCCACAGCAGAATGAACCGCCAACTTATCCAGCAAATTTTTACGCAGAGGATGCCCTTCCAGCCGCAACCCATCTCTGGGAAGCATTTACACACACATTCACACACACACACACTCATACAATCCGCTGCATGTCTGTGGACTGTGTGGGAAACCCACACGAACGCAGGGAGAACATGCAAACTCCACACAGAAACGTAAACTGAGAAAAGGCTCAAATTAGTGACCCAGTGACCTTCTTGCTGTGAGGCGACAGCACTACCTACTGCGCCACTGCCTCGCCCTATATGTTTATATATATAGTAACCAAAATAGTAACCAAACAAACAGGACAGCAGTGAATACCATCACTGAGCCACAATAAAGCCACAAAAAAAGAAATCTCTTTGTAAATGTGTGAGCTGTTTTTCTTTTAAGGACAAACGGCAGCATTTGTCAATTTATCAGGCCTCTAGAGATGCTGTCGAGACACTTTGTCCACAAAAGCACATTCATTATGAAATAAAGCCCTCTTCAATTTGTTCTGCAGTTGTTGTTGTTGTGATAATATAAAAATCATTAATGAGATTTCTTCCCCAATTCAATGAAAAGCACAGATTAAAAGGAGAATAATAGAGACTTTATCTTAAATCTCCAGCTGCTCTAATGATTCCCCTGAGAAAAAAAGATCTCAAGCGTCTCCAAAAAGTCTCAAACTGTGCTCAGATGTGAATAGGCATGGGCCGGTATACGATATCGATGGTATGATAACCAGAGTTGGGTGTAACAAGTTACGGTATTCTAATGACATATTATGGGAAAGAAGTAATGTAACGTAGCACATTTTAAATTTGTGTACACAAACTGTGTGATTACAGTTCCTAAAGTCAGTGTAATTGTGTTTGTAACATTTTAATTATAGAAAATGCTTCTTTTAGATAATGTTTTCCGCTGCAACGTGAGTTAATAAGCATGTGCTTTAAAAATGCTGGAGAACACAAGCTGAAATGGCTGCTGAGGAGAGTGGTTGCTTCTTCAAGTGGAAATATAGACATTACTTTGATTTCATTGAGCATAAAAACAAACATATTACTGTCAACTGCAGTCTATGTCCACTCTCTAAAGAAATTTCAGCTGCTTTTAACTCGACCAGAAACTTGTTCAGCACAGAAAGCATTGTAGGACAATTCTCGTCATCAAGGAGGACACTGGCGCACAAAAACACAGCGGCCTAAACACCTAAACAGGCTAAATTTTTTTTTTTTTTTGTGCAGGATCTGGAGTAAAGGTAACTTCTGAATATGAAGAGAAGCATAGCTGCTTATAGGGCAGATCGTTCTCATATCGCATCTTTTGCAGGCGCACATATTGGCAGTGCATATTGCACCCACCAACATACTGTATGATAAGAGAGCACATTGTGCGGACTGGCATTTCCCAGGCACACCAGTTGAAAACCGTGAGTCACGTGACAAGAACTGACCAATCAGCTTCAAACTTTGGATATACACATTTCGGTTGACTTATCACCTCAAACAAACACAGAACACGCAAACACTGAGGTGCTTTTTCATACTCTGGATGTCAGTGGTTTACAGATATCCAGTTTTTTTCCTTTTCTGTTAAAAAATTTTTGGGCAAACTCTAAATCTTTTGAATATGTCAAGCTAGAGCTGGGCGGTATTGCAAAAATAATTATCACGATAGCATGTTTCAAATCAGGAGGACACTGGCGCACAAAAACACAGCGGCCTAAACACCTAAACAGGCTAAATTAGATTTTTTTTTGTGCAGGATCTGGAATAAAGGTAACTTCTGAATATGAAGAGGAGCATAGCTGCTTATAGGGCAGATCGTTCTCATATCGCATCTTTTGCAGGCGCACATTTTGGCAGTGCATATTGCACGCACCAACATACTGTATGATAAGAGAGCACATTGTGCGCACTGGCATTTCCCAGGCACACCAGTTGAAAACCGTGAGTCATGTGACAAGAACTGACCAATCAGCTTCAAACTTTAGATATACACATTTCGGTTGACTTATCACCTCAAACAAACACAGAACACGCAAACACTGAGGTGCTTTTTCATACTATGGATGTCAGTGGTTACAGGTATACAGTTTGTTTCTTTATTGTTAAAAAAGTTTTGGGCAAACTCTTTAAGTTTTGAATATGTCAAGCTAGAGCTGGGCGATATTGCAAAAAGAGTTCACGATAGCATGTTTTTATATAATTCCATATATATAAATAATAATTATTAAATATTTGAACAATACATTTAGGAATATTATGATTTTTTCTTTTATTTAACCACTTTACCAATGTAACCGTACTCTCATTTGCTCTGCGTTGTGTAGTAAATGACGAGAGGACACCATTTTGAGTCTGCACAGAGAATGTTATTATGACAGATCGGCAGCTTCAGCTCATACCATTAAATGTACACTGTCAACAAAAATAACATTCTACAATATAACAAATTATTTTTACATCAGTAAATCAAACAAATGATTAAAATTAAACTTAATTATATATTTGCGTGTGTGTGCTAATTATGACCAGAGCCAAGTTCAATATGGAACAGGTAGAGCATACCTCCTTATTTCAAGGTAAAGGTGGAATAGACCGCTCAAACAATAGTGCAACAGGTATGGCTGCTTGGACTATACCACCTAGACGTTAATCCGGGGGGGGGTATTTTTTATCCCTTTACAAACTCTTTTTACATTTATATTGTGATCACAAAACAATTTTATATGAATAGTAAGTAAAAAAGAGGAAAATGTAGTGAAATCAATATGCCCAAAATAATCCTGTTACACCAACATTACCAAGGCAAATAGTTTTAATAGTCAAAAACTAAAAATATTCAATATGAATATCTGATCTCCCTATAATAAAATAAACATAAGTGTTAAAAAGGACACTTAAACTTGATCAATACAATATTACACAGTGTGTGCAATGACAAAGTGCAAACGCGGAACAATCAAAGCAGAATTTAAAATAGATCAACATCTGTAAGCCTCAAACTCTTTAAACAAAACTCAGGTACCCTCAGAATCCTCCAAATGAAAATCAAGGCTTTTTAAGACCTTTCTAAATGTTTTTAAAACCATTTCAAATGAAATTCAATGCCAACTTTGTACCCATTCTGACAGAAGTATGAGGGGAAAAATGTCAAATCTGTATAAAGTTTGAACCCTAGAATATAATTACGTACAAGTGGCTACTTGAATTAAATTCATTTATTCATTTTCTTTTCGGCTCAGTCCCTTTATTAATCCAGGGTCGCCACAGCGGAATGAACTGCCAACTTATCCAGCGCATTTTTACGCAGCGGATGCCCTTCCAGCCACAACCCAACACTGGAAAAACATCCATCCACACACACTCATTCACACACACACGCATTCACCACGGACAATTTAGCCTACCCAATTCACCTGTACCGCATGTCTTTGGACTGTGGGGTAAACTGGAGCACCCGGAGGAAACCCACGCGAACACATGGAGAACATGCAAACTCCACACAGAAACGCAGAGGCTCGAACCAGCGACCCAGCGACCTTCTTGCTGTGAGGCGACAGCACTACCTACTGCGACACTGCATCGCCGTTTACTTGAATTAAATAAAACATTTTATTTTAATTTTTATTTATACTTAATACATACACAACAGTGTGGTCGTCCACCTAGTAGCGAATAAGAAGGTCCAACTGAAGGTCAAACATGACCACAAACCCGTTAGCCTTATTGACCTGGTCAGTCAGCTCTTTAGTTAGAAAAGAAGCCAATCCGAATTCAGTAATATATGCAGTTTTGTTGCTTTAACATAAGTATGTAGCTGCAACCTCAGGAAATATGGTTTTGAAAACCTCTGTTATGCTCTCATTCGATGTGTAAGAGTGGTGCTCAGAGATTGTTTTAAGGACCCACATCACATCTGCCTGCAGAGTTGGTGTGGAGCCACAGTAAGATAGGATTTTCCTTGGCTGTGGTGGCAGTGTTAGGCAAGCTACTTGAAAAAATGTAGTGAGCTAAGCGATTAGCTACTCTACTTAAAATGTAGTTTAACTACACTAAAAGCTACCCCTTTGGAAATGTAGCAAGCTAAGCTAAAAGCTACTTGGCAAAAGTAGCGTAGCTACTGTACATCTTAGCTATTTTTGTAATTTTCATTTTAAATCGAAGCAACTTAAATCCAAGTCTGTCACATCTTAGTGATCAATAAAATTATCAATAAAACATATGAGGCATATTAGTTCAGTTCAGTTATTTACTGTAAATAATATGCTGTACCAAACAGAAACACATTATAGTATATAACAGCTAAAACTAAAAATCCAATAAAGCCAGGTTACACATTTAAAATTATATAGTCATTTATAGTCAAGCAAAATACTTAAATACAATAAGCATTATATTGTGTGTGTGTGTGTGTGTGTGTATATATATATATATATATATATATATATATATATATATATATATATATATATATATATATATATATATATATATATATAGGGCTTTACATTAACACCCGCCAACCCGCCAAATGCGGGTAGATATCGGCGACGGCGGGTAAGACGAATACTCCCACTAGCCGCTTTGGTTGGTTGAAAATAATTTTCCCAGATAATAATTCCTAAAAGCAGGGTTCGACAATAAGGATGGTCCAATATGCATGCACAGGCGATCGAGAAGCAACACGACTGACAAAAATAATTGCGTTCGCAACTTCGAATACCGAATGAGAGGATAATCACTAACAGCTGAGGTGATGCGCGCAACTCTTTATAACGTGTGCGCGCACCCGTTTCTTTTTGTGAAGCAACTGTGTCTAGAAACACAACTGATGCGATCGGTTCTCTTACAAATAGACTGACAAAAAGGGAGGAGCATGCACATACAGTCTTGCTGCTTTCAAGAGTTCCCGAGTTGACTTATTGTAAGCAGCGCCAGTTGCTTCCGGTTTAACCATTCTTTGAAAAGATCATTTATGGGTCTATTATTAACCATGTGTGTGTGTGATCATCCTTTCATTATCACAGTATGATTTATACCTGCTTTCTTTTGCATTAATATGATTTAATTATAATTTTTTACAACAACATTGCTTTAATGGGAGAATAACTCTCCATCCATGTGTAGTAGACTGGTGATCAGGGACCTTTAGCCAGGGCATATGACTGTGCATATTTTTTGTTAAATAAAAAGTATAGTATTCAGCTATATTTTGCATGTTTTCACACATTTAAAATGTGTGGCTAAGAAATAATTAATTGTTTATGTATGGTGTGGTCAGAGATAAATTGGGTAAATCCTTCATTTTAGGCTCTGAAAATTCTGAAAACTAATTGTAATATATAAAACCCTGACCCATTCACTCATGATTATTGAGCAAACTCATACACGACACACACAAAGTGAAATGAATGAGGAGGCATGTAGAGATAACCCAAACTCTAAATCAAGTAATACTAGCATGTCAAAGTCATGTTTATATGTATAAATAATATTTTCCCAACAACAAAAATGTGGCTAGTGAAAATGGCGAGTGGCTAGTAATGCTGGAAAACTACTAGCCACAGTGGCTGGTGGTCAAAAAAGTTAATGTTAAGCCCTGTATATATATATATTTACAACGCTCCCTCGGTCATCTTTCAATCAAGCAAGTTTCTCGTGTCAGCCCAATGATTGTCTGGTGACGTCACCAACCAGAGCGAGAGGTGGCAGTAACGCACCAAAAAGTTTGTTATCGACCACCGAAAAACAGGCAGAAGAAGAAATTGCCA
>NC_133180.1:7942500-7980000 GCF_049306965.1 Danio rerio | reverse complement strand
TGATAAATCAGATAGCATTGTGAGTAAACTGCCACATGAACACTTCTGTTGCAGAGTTACAAAATGAAGCATGAACACGAAAAAATGACTGAAAATTGGCAGCATGTAATTCCAAACGCGTATAATTTTCCATCTTCAGCAGCACACAAAGGGATGATATTGTGATTAATATTTCAGCTGAATGTGAGTGCGCAGTGAAAAGCAATGACAAAAAAAGTCCCCTCTGAATTCACAAATTCGGTTTCATTTGCTACAGATTTGAAGGAAAATGAACTGCGGTGGCATTTTTTGGGCTGAAATAAAGGCTACTATAGTAAACGCTTGCCAAACATGCATGTATTCTGGCATTGGTCTTTTAAAGGTCACTCCAGAGCATGATTTGTGTGTCTCTCCAACACCACAACACCACACGATTACTCATTTTCAAACTCATTGCAAGCTTAAAAAGTATTTAGCTGGAATCATAACATCTGATCAGCAAACCAACCAGGGAGTTGAATTTGAACACACACACACACACACACACACACACACACACACACACACACACACACACAGAGTTTAGCATTACAAATTTGGCTTTCATCTCTGTGATATTAAAAGACATTAAATATTCAAGAACAAACAGACAAGATTAGACCAGAACATCATAAATTCAGCCAAAATAAACTCTCCCAATTCTACTCTCCAAGAAAACAGAGGTTCATTAAAAAAGTTGCATTCTTTTTGTGAACGATATTAGTACTTAAAATATTGACAGATTTTTTAAATATTTACCTCCATTTATTTATTTAATTACAGCTGAAGTCAGAATTATTAGCCCTCCTGTATATTTATTCCCTAATTTCTGTCTGACAGAGAGAAGATTTTTTCAACACATTTCTAATCATAATAGTTTCAATAACTCATTTCTATTAACTGATTTATTTTATCTTTGCCATGATGACAGTAAATAATATTTTACTAGATATTTTTCAAGACACTTCTATACAGCTTAAAGTGACATTTAAAGGATTGTTTTATTTTATTATATATTTTTTCTTCTTCTTTTTCAGCTTCATAAATTTTTGCTTTGTTCATATTTATTTTAGTTTTCTCCATTTATTTTAAATTAAATTGTTTTATTTTTTTTTTTTAATTTATGAAATTTTATATATATTACTTTATTTTATTTTTTATTTTTATATTATTTTTATTTATTTTATCATTATTGTTAATTTTTTTTATTTTATTGTATAAACTTGTCTGAAATCACATATTTATTTTATTTCATATTTTTAAGCTACATAGCTCCAATCATTTAGATTGGCTGTAAAATGAACAATTCAAAACATACGTTTATTTTCCCCATTTTATATTTGTCCTTTATTTTTATTTTATTTATTTGTTTGTTTGTTTATTTGTGTATGTAAACTCACTCTCATTATTTCCTTTCTGCCCGAAATCTGAATTTAGCTATTTATTATTATTGGCCACCCTGAATTATTATTACTATTAGCCCCCTGTTTTTTTCTATCTCTATTTTCTATTTTTTTTTTTTACATTTGTTTAATATAAAAATTTCTGTTATATAAAAATATAGCTTAAAGGGGCTAATAATTTTGACCTTAAAAAGCAAGTCTCTTATATAATACAGTTGAAGTTAGAATTATTAGCCCCTCTGAATTATTACCTTGTTTATTTTTTCCCAAATTTCTGTTTAACAGAGAGAAGATTTTTTCAACACATTTCTAAACATAAAAGTTTTAATAACTCATCTCTAATAACTGATTTATTTTATCATTGCCATGATGACAGTTGATAATACTTGACCAGATATTTTTCAAGACACTTCTATACAGCTTAAAGTGACATTTAAAGGCTTAACTAGGTTAATTAGGCAAGTTAGGGTAATTAGGCAAATCATTGTATAACGATGGTGTCATGTAAGGTACGCTGGACAACGGAGATGAGGATCCACGTGCAGTTAATTAAAAGATTACTCAGGCAGGCAAAGGTCGATCACAGGACATGCAGAGCAATCCAAAGTGGTGGTCAAAGAACAAGAATGGTCAGTACAGGCAGCAATGCATCAAAATGATAACACAAAGCAAGGTCAAAACACAGCTAGGCTAGACAATGAAAAATGAATTAGCTCCCAGCTTTGGGAGGCTAAATCAAAGGAGAACTGGAACAGGTGTATGTGTGTGGTGCATGAATGGATTTGTAGTCCATATTGTGACAGAATTGTAATCCGAGTGAAAGTGAATGTTCCCCAGCGATCTATGAGGGTTAGATAGCTGGTGATCATGACAGATGGTTTGTTCTGTAAACAATCTGAAAAAAAATATTGCTTAAGAGGGCTAATAATATTGACCTTAAAACGTTTTCTAAAAAATGTAAAACTGCTTTTATTCTAGCTCAGCCACATGAGGCTCTTTGATGAAAATGATGTGGCTTTCCAGCTGTCTTCCTTCAAAAATATTTTACAGTTTAAAAATGTATGACCGTCACTAGAAATCAGTTTCCCATTGAAAATACAATTACAGTTCCTTTTATTGTAATTTTTACAGAATGAACAAGAACTCAGTTTACAATAAAAGGATGTTTCGACCAATGTGCAGCGATGTGGATTAGGCATTAAATGATAACTGTTTTCAAGGTATACCGCGGTTTGAAAAAGTCAAGGTTTCAAAACCGACAAAATTTTCTGTAATTCCGTTCCGAATTTACTTTTTTTGTTTGTTTTTAGGACAACAGTATCTCCAGCAGAAAAGATATCAAGCGATGCTGTTTTAAATTGTGAAGAAATCTGTGTTTCAATTGAATTATATAACCTGACATATTTACTGCTCCAAAATATTATAAATTTCTCTTAAAATTACTAATATTTATTAACTTGTATATTGGTTTGTATATGTATATCTACACATTTTGATTTATGCAGATCGTCTACGGCATGTTTTTCTGTGTTCAAAAAATACAAAATAAAAGAAAAATTTGATGGAAAAAAATTTTCTCTTAAAATAAAATATATTGTTTACAAATGGAAAAAAGTTGTAGTTTTTTACCCACACATTTAAAAAATAATATATATATATATATATATATATATATATATATATATATATATATATATATATATATATATATATATATGTATTTATTTATTTTTTATTTATTCATTTGTTTTATCATTATTTTGCTCTTAAAAATGTCCTTGTATATATATATATATATATATATATATATATATATATATATATATATATATATATATATATATATATATATATATATATATATATATATACTTATTAAATGACGTACTTTTAATTGCTATTATTGTTTATGATTTGCTTTCATACTACATATGGACTATAACACATGCCACATTCTTTGCAAAACATCTATACTGCCTCTATATTTCTGGAAGCACATTGTACTGTACATTCCTTATTTTTGTGACCAATATAGTACTTAAAGGGGGGCGACACGGTGGCGCAGTATGTAGTGCTGTCGCCTCACAGTAAGAAGGTCGCTGGTCCAAAGACATGCAGTACAGGTGAATTGAGTAAGCTTAAATTGTCCGTAGTGTATGAGTGTGAATGAGAGTGTATGGTTGTTTCCCAGGGGTTGCAGTGGGTTGCAGCTGGAAGGGCATCCGCTGTGTAAAACATATGCTGGATAAGTTGGGGGTATATTCCGCTGTGGTGACCCCAGATTTATAAATGGACTAAGCCGATAAGAAAATTAATTACCTTAAAGGTATTTTATGTACTTTTATTTACCTCCATTTATTTATTTATTTACAGTTGAATTCAGAACTACTTAATATTTCGTTTGTAATTTTGCAACATCCTAGTAGTTAGCTTAAAGTGATATTTAAAGGATTAACTACGTTAATTAGGTTAAAGTTAGAGTAATTAGGCAAATCATTGAATAACGATGGATTGTTCTGTTGAGGAAAAAAATTGCTTACGGGCCAAATAATTTTAAAATAGTTTAAAAAAAAATTAAAAACAGCGTTTATTCTAGCCGAAAAAAAATTAAACAATTAAGACTTTCTCCAGAAAAAAAATTATTATAGGAAATACTGTGAAAAATTCCTTGCTCTGTTAAACATCATTTAGGAACTATTTAAAAAGTAAATAAATAAATCCACTGGAGGGCTTTAACTTTATTTATTTATTTATTTATTTATTTATTTATTTATTTATTTATTTATTTATTTATTTATTTTTATTTATTCTTAACTATTATTATTATTTTATATTATTATTTAGTTCTTAAAATGTTGTTGTATTTATATATTTGTTAAATGACTAGTTATTTTATTACCTATTATTGTTTATGATTTGCTTTCGTAGTACATATGGACTATAACCCAAGCACATTGTACATTTATCCTGCTAAATTGATAACTTCAAAAAAAGTTCAATTTTTGAGCAATAATGTTAAAATATTTATGCATTAGTGAGAGTCGGATGACTATTCTTTCGATATGTACAACATGTTACTAAAAAAGTCAGCCACCGTGCATTTGCTGATTGCTGAGAAAAAGGATGACACATTTGACACCTGTCAATTTCGCTCAGCGTATGGAGGCATAAAGTTACTGTAGATGATTTTATGACAGATGAGGCCTTCCTCTTGTCTGTGTAAATCACAATGTTCGACTTGACAGCATGCTGGGATTTTTATATACATATTTATGCAGTAGTTGGTTCTGGATCTGAAGCTATGGATAAAATTAAGAGGTCACTATCAGTTTCTCTGGACTTTTACGATTTATAAGTATGCGTTTCAGTAATATATATATATATATATATATATATATATATATATATATATATATATATATATATATATATATATATATATATATATATATCGCCAGCTGAGATCAATTGAGTACGTGCTTCTTGGAGAGAAGCCCGAATCTCCATGCGTTGCATTCACTGCGTGTTCAGCGCAAATGTCCGCTAAAAGTCAAATCTAATACTGTACATATCATCGCCAAAGAAGCTCGCCTTTACCAAGTTTACACTGAAACTGCGGCTCATAACAAAGACCGGTATTGCGCCGATGGTTAGCGCAAGAATCTTGCGCTGCCAGCTCATAAATTGGGTCGGCTGACTCGCCAGCTTTTCCACTAACACAGAAACATGAAGATCATCTCAGACTGAACCTTTAAATTGACACAAACTGAAACCAAAACATTTAAAGAGTGATAGAAGTGAGACTTTACTTAATTTCTTTTGTCTATTCTTTTTTGAGGTGTATATTATTATTTTTTATTTATTTACTGATGACTGTTTTGCAGCTTTCATCATTGAATTTAATTATTTATTATAATCTTTTGTTTGTTTTTAGCATAAATATTATTTATTAAATTGACATGCATATATAAACAGCAGTAAAAAATAAATATTTCTTACTGCAATGCTTCATTTTTGTTTGATGCAAACTATACAATTATTTTTCATAAAGTAACAGACTTTTTATAGCAGATAACCTACATTCATGCACATTCAAGGCAGTATCATAATGAGAAATGGAATTCATTGTTACTATTATTGTCATTTTTTATCATCATTAATATTCTATAGCCTAATTATTAGACATTCCTTTTGGAATTATTTCTCACAAATATCAATGTCTTCGCAGCATTAGTTAGATAGTTGTTTCTGGTTTTTGTCAGTCCTATTAATGTTGTTTTAAAATACAATAAATCCCTTAAAAAAACAATTTGCAGCTGTGCTCATTCATTTTTGGTGGGTGCTCCTAAATTTTTTCTGGTGCTCCTAAAATTTTTTTGGTGCTACTAAATATTTGAAGTTGGGAGCACCGGTGCTACCAAGTAAAAAAGTTAATTTCGAGCCCTGATATATATATATAAAAATGTACAAACAGAATATGCGTAAGATTCGGCGTATGCAGTGTTTCATACATCTGATTTTTTTTCTGCATTAACCTGTCAATGTCTTAGTATGATTTCCACGCAAGTCTTTTTACATGAGGCCCTAGAACTGGCCATGAGCAGAAGTAACTGGCCAGCATACTGACTCTAAGCGACTTCAGGTAAACGATGAACCATTTACTGACAATAAGGATTTATTAGGTTAATCAATCTAAATTAGACCAAATCACAACCTATAAGGTGATCAGCTTGAATTAGATAAAACTTTATTTAAATTTTTATGAATTGGATTGATCCACCAAAAATCGTAAAAAGAATTAGGTTAATTTAATTGGTTTGTGTTAGGACAGCATGAAGGATCTGTGTGAAACCCAGGATTTTTACAGTGAATATCACTACATTTCAAATTAAAAAACTTAACAAAATTAATAATATTAATAATAATAATAATAATAATAATATCTCATAGTAAGAGAAGGTCTCTGGTTTGAATCCCGGCAGGGTCAGTTGGCATTTCTGTGTGGAGTTTGCATGTTCTCCTTGTGTTGGCGTGGGTTTCCTCCGGGTGCTTCGGTTTCCCCCACAGTCCAAACACATGTGCTATAGGTGAATTGAATAAACTAAATTGTCTGTAGTGTATGAGTGTGTGTGAATGAGTATGCATAGGTGTTTCCCAGTATTGCGTTAAGGCTGGAAGTGTAAATCATATATTGGAATAGTTGTCGGTTCATTCCGCTGTGGCGACCCCTGATGAATAAAGAGACTAAACCGAAGGAGAATTAATGAAATAAACTGTTCTTTTCTCCCTTTGTGCTGAAACATTATTGGAGAAGTGAACTTTAGTCAGTATTAGTATGTGATTCCTGATTAATCCCATCATCTTGCATATCATTCTACATAATTCAACATAAAAGGTTTCTAAAATACTCATTACTTCCCATTAATGGACTTTGAACTGTTGTTTAAGTGCAATAATACACTCATACCAACTATAATTGGCTCTACATCAGCACTGTGATTAGAGGCATATTGCAGAGCTACAAGTGTGACATTCCTCATATATATTCAGAATGTGCGTTACATAATATATTATATACAAGCTTCTATAATATAATATGCCATATATATATATATAATACATTTTCTTTCCGCAGAAGCAAGGACTCTCAGTCTTTCCAGTTCTTTTTTTCACTCTCTCTCTTCCTCTTTCTGAAAGATTGAGTGTCGTATGGAAACCCCAGCTGAACTCGGACTCAAATGAATAAGTCCTACATTTTTCCATCAATATTAGAGACTGAGAACATCCGCTGATACTCCTGTCTGCTTCAGCAAACACAACACAGCCAGTCGCCATCAAATCATCACTTCTAAAAAATAATTTAAATGCGGTTGTTTTTTACTTTTTATTCAGGGTTTCTTGTATATAATTTTAGAATCTTATTTTTTATTTTATTTTTTGCGGATTTTTAATCAACATGGTGCAATGAAGTTGAGGATCCAAGAGGAGTTTTATTTGAGAATTGTCATGCTGCGTTCACACCAGAAGCGGCACGCGCGTCAAGCGCGAGTGATTTACATGTTAAGTCTATGCAAACGCGCAAATAGACATCCTGATTGTGACGTATCGCCTGTTGTCGGTGTTCCGAGGGAAATCCTCCATCCTTCACCGACAACAGTTCATCAAACTGCGCTTGGCTTAGTTAGAAGCACCGCTGAAAGCCTCCGTCATCCAGGTTAAGTTTCTGGAGGAGTTTATGAGCTCACAGAGCTGGATGCACCTCTGAAAGGATTTAGTGGACTCAGACACGACCCTAAACGAATCGACGCCGTTTTTCAGTCTTCATAAAGCACAAAAACACTGTTATTTTCTTCATAACATCCATGTCAGCCATTTAGCTATGAAGCTAGAGTCTTCTGGCAGACAGAAGCCCTGCCCATCACGCGAATCCGCGTCTGTTTTGAAGTGAATTTGACACGCGAATGAAGTGGATTTGACGCGCGAATGAAGCGAGTAAACTCAAATGTTCACGCGGCTATTTACGCGCGAATAGCGCGATTTATCCGCGCGTTCCACGTCTTGTGTGAAGTAAACCTGAACTGCTTTGAACGTGTTGTATGAACACAAAGCACATTTGTAGATAAAACATGGTTTCAATATGTCAGTCTAACTTCTTTGCAACTAATTGACTCAAAATGTTTGTATTGTGTTATTCTAATTAAAATGATTCTAATTTACTCAATGTAACACTAAAGCTTTACTTTAACAAAATTATGTCTTGTTAAATCAGCTTGTTAATTTCTTGTTCAATATTGTTGTTTAAATTCATTCATTTATTCTTTCATTTTCTTATCCGCTTAGTCCCTTTATTAATCCGGGGTCGCCACAGCGGAATGAACCGCCAACTTATCCAGCAAGTTTTTTTACGCTGCGGATGCCCTTCCTACCCAATTCACCTGTGTCTTTGGACTGTGGGGGAAACCGGAGCACCCGGAGGAAACCCACGCAAAGGCAGGGAGAACATGCAAACTCCACACAGAAACGCCAACTGAGCCGAGGTTCGAACCAGCGACCCAGTGACCTTCTTGCTGTGAGGCGAACGTGCTACCCACTGCGCCACTGCCTTGCCCTGTTGACAACTGTTTTATTTTAAAGTTATACCATGGCAGATGAGGCACTCATAGTAGACTCATGATGTATCTTCAAGTGTTTATCATAACATTTTTTTCATATTTCTATTGATTAGTCTGTTATTGTCGTTATTACATAACGTTCATAATATAACATCACATGGAGCTCTCGATTCCTGATACTGTCATCATGCCAAAGATAAAAGAATTCAGCTAATGGAAATGAGTTATTAATACTCATATATTACTCATATATAACTTAAATATTTAGACATCTTCTTTCTATTAAACAGATATTAGGAAAAAAATAGACTTCAACTGTATTGTGCCTTTAAAAACAGACAAATTGTGTGGCTCTCTCTGTGAGCAGAGTCTGAGGGCAGCGGTGTGTGTGAAAGCAGTCCGTGACAGAGTTTTGATGATGATGAAGAAGTATTTCCGCCCTGACTTCCCCTCCTGTCAGTGCTGCATTTGTGTATGCGGTAACATGTCCTCAATCCAGAGCAGAAAGAGCGTCCCTGGAGTGGATGCTGGCAACTAAACATCACACACACATACACACACGGTTCCACACGAATGGACACACTGCGCTGCGACACAAAAACAAGCATGACTGGGATTCACCAAGAGAGAGGGAGAAAAAGAGAGAGAGAGAGAAAGACAGAGATGAGAACAGAACTCCAGGTTTTCCAGCGCCATTGCTGATCAAAGCCGTGAGCTCTGGAAAAGAAACCCCCTATTGAGTTTCTGTCAATCACACTCTTCAACTTACACACTCGGAGAAACATAGCGCACTAATAAGGCCTGCAGCACCTCGATAAATCCATCACTGTGTCGACATGACACACACACACGCTCACTAAAGCTGAAATCAACCTTTAAAGGGATCACACTGGGTTTGGGGGGAAAAAGGACAGTTTGAATCAGAGATATCCACTTCTTCGTTGTTCACTTGGAGGTGAAAAAAAGTTCAAATACTTGTGCTGTGATATATTGCTTGTATGCTGCAGGATGAGAAAACTGATTTGATATACGAATATACCCAGCAGGCACAGGACGTCAACATGATGTCAGATTGACATTGTACTCCAGTGTCATGGGAACATTGCATTTTGGGTGGAAATGAAAATCAGGTTGCCGTTAAGACCCAAAAGTCAGACTGACGTCAGTGTCCAGCATCAGACAGATGTTGGATTTTGGTCACTTTTCAACGCAACCCAAAAACAACCAAATATCAATGTTTAACGATGTTACAGCTTGATGTTGTGTAGACTTTATCACTGTGATGTCTATCAGATTTTAGATTTTAGTTGCCATACCTGATGAATAAATACGACGTTGGTATAAGATGTTGGCTCAAAGTTTGATTTTGGTCACTTTCCAACACAACCTAAAAACAACCAATAACGCAGGGAAGTTCGATTCACAGATTGATCGCCAGTAAATATGTTCAAATCTACTGTTCGGCACCATCTTGAGACTGAATAATGCACAGGTTAGTGTATACGCCATTCAGCTGCTTTCGTTTCTGCTATCTTTGCATTTTTGCCAGTTTGGCGCTATCTTGAGACTGAATAATGTGCAGGTTAGTGTATACTCCATTCAGCTGTTTTCATACCCAAAGTCAGACCGACGTCAGTGTCCAGCATCAGACAGATGTTGGATTTTGGTCACTTTTCAACGCAACCTAAAACCAAATATCAATGTTCAACGATGTTACAGCTTGATGATGCGTGGACGTTACCACTGTGACGTCAATCAGATGTTGGATTTTAGTTGCCATACCTGATGAATAAATGTCAGTATCTGAGGTCAATATGACGTTGGTATAAGATGTTGGCTCAAAGTTCGATTTTGGTCACTTTCCAACACAACCTAAAAACAACCAATAACGCAGGGAACTTCGATTCACACATGGATCGCCAGTAAATATGTTCAAACCTACTGTTCGGCACCATCTTGAGACTGAATAATGCACAGGTTAGTGTATACTCCATTCAGCTGTTTTTGTACCCAAAGTCAGACCGACGTCTGTGTCCAGCATCAGACAGATGTTGGATTTTAGTCACTTTTCAACGCAACCTAAAACCAAATATCAATATCAACGATGTTACAGCTTGATGATGCGTGGACGTTACCACTGTGACGTCAATCAGAAGTGGGATTTTAGTTGCCATACCTGATGAATAAATGTCAGTATCTGACGACAATATGATGTTGGTATAAGATGTTGGCTCAAAGTTCGATTTTGGTCACTTTCCAACACAACCTAAAAACAACCAATAACGCAGGGAACTTCGATTCACACATTGATCGCCAGTAAATATGTTCAAATCTACTGTTCGGCACCATCTTGAGACTGAATAATGCACAGGTTAGTGTATACTCCATTCAGCTGTTTTTGTACCCAAAGTCAGACTGACGTCAGTGTCCAGCATCAGACAGATGTTGAATTTTGGCCACTTTTTAACGCAACCTAAAAACAACTAATAACGCAAGGAAGTTTGATTCACACATTAATCGTCAGTGAATATGTTCAAACCTACTGTTTGGCACCATTTTGAGACTGAATAATGTGCAGGTTAGTTTATACTCCATTCAACTCTTTTCGTACCCAAAGTCAGACCGACGTCAGTGTCCAACATCAGACAGATGTTGGATTTTGGTCACTTTTCAACGCAACTTAAAAACAACCAAATATCAATGTTTAGCGATATTACAGCTTGATGTTGTGTAGAATTTACCACTGTGATGTCTATCAGATTTTAGATTTTAGTTGCCATACCTGATGAATAAATATGATGTTGGTATAAGATGTTGGCTCAAAGTTCTATTTTGGTAACTTTCCAACACAACCTAAAAACAACCAATAACGCAGGGAAGTTCGATTCACACATTGATCTCCAGTAAATATGTTCAAATCTACTGTTCGGCACCATCTTGAGACTGAATAATGCACAGGTTAGTGTATACGCCATTCAGCTGCTTTCGTTTCTGCCATATTTGCATTTTTGACAGTTTGGCGCTATCTTGACACTGAATAATGTGCAGGTTAGTGTATACTCCATTCAGCTGTTTTTGTACCCAAAGTCAGACTGACGTCAGTGTCCAGCATCAGACAGATGTTGAATTTTGGCCAGTTTTTAACGTAATCTAAAAACAACTAATAACGCAAAGAAGTTTGATTCACACATTAATCGTCAGTGAATATGTTCAAACCTACTGTTCGGCACCATTTTGAGACTGAATAATGTGCAGGTTAGTGTATACTCCATTCAGCTGTTTTCAAACCCAAAGTCAGACCGACGTCAGTGTCCAGCATCAGACAGATGTTGGATTTTGGTCACTTTTCAACGCAACCTAAAAACAACCAAATATCAATGTCTAATGATGTTACAGCTTGATATTGTGTGGACGTTACCACTGTGATGTCTATCAGATGTTGGATTTTAGTTGCCATACCTGTTGAATAAATGCCAGTATCTGAGGTCAATATGACGTTGGTATAAGATGTTGGCTCAAAGTTTGATTTTGGTCACTTTCCAACACAACCTAAAAACAACCAATAACGCAGGGAACTTCGATTCACACATTGATTGTCAGTAAATATGTTCAAATCTACTGTTCGGCACCATCTTGAGACTGAATAATGCACAGGTTAGTGTATACTCCATTCAGTTGCTTTCGTTTCTGCTATCTTTGTATTTTTGCCAGTTTGTGCTATCTTGACCCTGAATAATGTGCAGGTTAGTGTAAACTCCATTCAGCTGTTTTCGTACCCAAAGTCAGGCCGACGTCAGTGTCCAGCATCAGACAGATTTAGAATTTTGGCCACTTTTTAACGCAATCTAAAACCAACCACAAATGCAGGGAAGTTCGATTCACACATTAATCGTCAGTGAATATGTTCAAACCTACTGTTTGGCACCATTTTGAGACTGAATAATTTGCAGGTTAGTGAATACTCCATTCAGCTGTTTTCGTTCCCAAAGTCAGACTGATGTCAGTGTCCAGCCTCAGACAGATGTTGAATTTTGGTTGCCATACTTGACGAATAAATGTCAATATATGACATTGGTTTAAGATGTTGGCTTAATGTAGGATTTTGGTCACTTTCCAACACAATCTAAAATCAACCAATAATGCAGGGAAATTCGATTCACAGATTGATCGCCAGTAAATATGTTCAAATCTACTGTTTGGAACCATCTTGAGACTGAATAATGCATAGGTTAGTGTATACTCCATTCAGCTGTTTTCGTTTCTGTAATCATTGCATTTTTGACAGTTTGGCGCTATCTTGAGACTGAATATTGCGCAGGTTAGTGTATACTCCTTTCAGCTGTTTTTGTTTCTGTAATCATTGCATTTTTGACAGTTTGGCGCTATCTTGAGACTGAATATTGCACAGGTTAGTGTATACTCCATTCAGCTGTTTTCGTTTCTGTAATCATTGCATTTTTGACAGTTTGGCGCTATCTTGAGACTGAATAATGTGCAGGTTAGTGTATACTCCATTCAGCTTATTTCGTACCCAAAGTCAGACCAACGTCTGTGTCCAGCATCAGACAGATGTTGGATTTTGGTCACTTTTCAACGCAACCTAAAAACAACCAAATATCAATGTCTAATGATGTTACAGCTTGATGTTGTGTGAACGTTACCACTGTGACATATATCAGGCTTTGAACTTTGGTTGCCATACCTGACGAATAAATGCCAGTATTTCACGTTGGTTTAAGATATTGTCTTAATGTTGGATTTTGGTCACATATACAAAAATACAATAATAATAATAATAATAATAATGATGATGATAATAGAACAACATAATTAATAATAATATAAGGAGGTGAAAGTCATAAGATCCATCTTAAAGTGTATAGTGTGTGTCAGTTGCTTTGTGATGCATTAAAAAAAAGTATGACAATCGACATGGATAAGTCCAGTGCAATGCCCAGGCTGCCATGCCCACGTCACACACACAAACCAGCAACTTTTTCTTATTTTTTTTGTTAAAACCCATGAAGGTTGCAAAACTTCCACAACCCAATACTCACTGGTACGACTGATTGCATATCAAATACTAATCTGTCTCCCAATGTCTGTTGCGTAACACGGGCGAGCGTAACACGAAATAAAATGAGATTAGCGAATGAAAATAGACATTTGTGAATTATTCAGAGCGTGACTAAACAGGTGCGAGTCAGACTTAGCAGACATCTACAGGGCCAATAAATCATTCATGAAAAATTAAATAAGCCATCCATAATTTATCAATGTGTTGGTTGGCAATTAATCATTTATACTTGTTTGTAATGCCGATCATGTATCAGAGAGAAGAAAAACCGATGCTTTTGAGAGATCTGCGAGGATTTCGGATCATCTCCATTGTCTTTTTTGTTTCCTCCAAGAGAATCTGAAGGCAAATGAAAGAGGAACGATGCTTTCTTTTATCAGTGAAGTTGTTTGAGAGTTTTCTCCTCAACTGAACTGGGATTTCATCCACCATTAAAGCCAGAGACAAAGTTTCTTGGGATGCTCACACACATGCACTTTGTAGTGTGCACTTTTAACCTCTCTCCTTCAAGGTAACTCAGATCTCAGAAGTGGGACTTTTACAAGTTATCAGAGGTTATCGAGCCTGTCCTTAAATCCCTGTAGTGTCTCTGAAGTGTAACCTCCATTTCTCAGCAGCGGGAGAAGCTCCGAGAAAACCTTCCCCAATTCTGCAAGGCCACTGGAGCCCGACTCCTCTAAGCCTTCGCAATTCAGAAAAGCTTCAGCAGTCTCTCCATCAAAGCTCACCGGGTTTATTTTGTGCTTCACTCTCGCTTGACCCATATCCTGTATATAGCAAACTCATGATGACGACGATAACCTGAGTCTTGAACCCGCTGACAGAATTGGGAAAGTGGACTGCAGAGATGATGAATGGACGGCGGTAGAGTTTAGCGTCAAATTGTGAGATTTTTTATCGGGACGCTGCCTGTGTTAGTTTGTGCTGCTGACCTCCGTACGTGTGTATCTGATGGTATGAGTGAAATCTGAAACACTCGACCTGGTTCTAAAGGGGTCGCATTGTGGAAACTGGATTTCTCTAGCTCTATTGAGAGTAATATACGAGTTCAGTGTGGTGTAGATGTTTTTTCTGCATGATGTTTTAGCTTGGGTGTTGATCGAGGTTTGCTGTCTGAAGTGAGTGAAACTGGATTACAAATCTATTTGGCACGTTCGATTGGCACGTCATTGCTGTTATTATGACCTGAGGTGGCGAGGTGGCAGTGAGGAGATTGTAAATGAAAAAGGATGTGTTTAGGTGTTTCCCAGTACTGGGATGCGGTTGAAAAGACATCCGCTGCATAAAACATATGCTGGAATAGTTGGTGGTTCCTTCAGCTGTGGCGACCTCTGATAAATCAGAGACTAAGCCAATAGAACATGAATGAAGGAAATGTTTATGGACATTACAAGGATCATGCGAGAGTGAAGGCTGATGTTATTTAGAGTAAAATATTAAAACTAGTACTTCTTTAATTTATTAAAACTATTGGAATGATTATGTTCTAGCAACTATTAAAAGATATATATATATATATATATATATATATATATATATATATATATATATATATATATATATATATATATATATATATATATACAGTTGAAGTCAGAATTATTAGCCCCCCTGAATTTTTAGACCGCTTGTTTATTTTTTTCCCAATTTCTGTTTAACGGAGAGCAATTTTTTTCAACACATTTCTAAACATAATAGTTTTAATAACTCATCTATAATAACTGATTTATTTTATCTTTGCCATGATGACTGTAAATAATATTTTACTAGATATTTTTCAAGACACTTCTATACAGCTTAAAGTGACATTTAAAGGCTTAACTGGGTTAATTAGGTTAACTAGGCAGGTTAGGGTAATTAGGCAAGTTATTGTATAAAAGTAGTTTGTTTTGTAGATTATCAAGAAAAAATATAGCTTAAAGGGGCTAATAATTTTGTCCCTAAAATTGTGTTTAAAAAATTAAAAACGGCTTTTATTCTTGCCAAAATAAAACAAATAAGACTTTCTCCAGAAGAAAAAATATTATCAGACATACTGTGAAAATTTCCTTGCTCTGTTAAACATCATTTAGAAAATATTTAAAAAAGAAGAAAAAAATTTGAAGGGGGCTAATAATTCTGACTTCAACTGTGTATATATATATATATATATATATATATATATATATATATATATATATATATATATATATATATATTTATATATATATATATATATATATATATAAAACTGTCAAAGTCCAAAGTATATATATATATATATATATATATATATATATATATATATATATATATATATATATATATATATATATATATATATATATATACTGTATATATAAATACTTTTAATTTGAAATAAAAAAGGTTATATTAATGAAAACTACATAATCTTCATCATAGTCAAGTCTAACATATTTTGTTGATCTTAGTGCGTGATATACCTACAGAAGAGTCAAGCTATATTATTTATTATTTATGCTTGAGACTGAGAGAGATGTTACTGGTCTAATCCGATTCAATCATCTATGCTAAGCTGAGCTAAGCTAAAAGTGCTCTCACCAGACCCAGAGATTGGCTAATTGGATTAAAAAAACTGTCGAAGTCAAGCGTTTAACAATAGGGGAGCTGTAAAATTTGCTTATTTTGAAACAAAGTTGTATTATTTATTTAATTATCTGAAATGTTAATGTATACTCCATTCAGCTGTTTTTGTTTCTGTCAGCTTTGCATTTTAGACTGTTTGGCACCATTTTTTGACTAAATAAAGAGAAGGTTAGTGTATACTCCATCAATTGTTTTTATTTCTGTCAGCTTTGTGTTTTTGACTGTTTGGCGATATCTTGAGATTGAATAATGCACAGGTTAGTGTATACTCCATCAGCTGTTTTTGTTTCTGTTAGCTTTGCGTTTTTGACTGTTTGGCACCATCTTGTGACTGAATTATAAGCAGGTTAGTGTATACTCCATCCAGCAATTTTTGGTTCTGTCAGCTTTGCGTTTTTGACTGTTTGGTGCCATCTTGAGACTGAATAATGCACAGGTTAGTGTATACTCCATTCAGCTGTTTTTGTTTCTGTCAGCTTTGCGTTTTTGACTGTTTGGCGTTATCTTGTGACTGAATAATGCACAGGTTAGTGTATACTCCATTCAGCTATTTTCGGTTCTGTCAGCTTTGTGTTTTTGACTGTTTGGTGCCATCTTGAGACTGAATAATGCACAGGTTAGTGTATACTCCATTAAGCTGTTTTTGTTTCTGTCAGCTTTGCGTTTTTGACTGTTTGGCGTGATCTTGTGACTGAATAATGCACAGGTTAGTGTATACTCCATTCAGCTATTTTCGGTTCAGTCAGCTTTGTGTTTTTGACTGTTTGGCGCCATCTTGAGACTGAATAATGTGCAGGCAAGTGTACACACTTTGTAACTAATTAAAAAATTAATAAACTATTATGGTGTTTTGTGTCTAAATGTTATGTTATGTGGCAAGTTTACATGTGGTTAATGGGATAAACTACATCCAGGATGGTTGTATTTGCAGAATAAAACAGGCTTATCTGCAGCCAGGCATAAAGCAGAGTAACAAAAAGAGCTGTAGATACTATACTATGTAGAAAGTAGAATACACTCTGTACACAACTGTAGTAGTTACTATAGCAGTTTTTTCATGTGGGTACACAAGCCAGCCTCGTTTGTTTTTAGACATCAAGTCACAGATGCAGTTGTAACAGCTTAGCGTACACTGAGCCCAGAACATCCCTTTAAAGTGAGCGAGATGAGAAGAAACTTTGACTGAGAGCGTCTGCTGTCAACAAACACTGGCTGGAGCAGATTTCTCACATCAGCATCAGACACACTGATGAAAACAGATGAGAAGCCTCTGCTCTTTTAGCGCAGTGTTAACGCGTGTCCTCTCTAAGAGCGTGAGCCACCGGGGAGCAAAAATCAAAAGAACAATACAGTGTGTGCACGAGACTGATAGATCCGGTGCAATGCATGTGATGATGATATCCCTTAAGACACTCGACACACACCGGAATGAACACTTTCATGTGTTTAAATACATCCACGCGTATCCGCACACCAGAAAAATAAGAGTATTCTCAGAACTCTGGAATGTTCTGGCATGGTTTTCTCCAAGGTGTGATATGTAGAATACAGAAAGCATTGTTATTAGCAACACCGGTGGCTGTTTAAGTCCCAGTGAAATCAAAATGCAAGCTTTTTGGGTGTTAGTATTATTATGTTAGATTTAAAGAATACGTTTACTTCCAGAATTAATATCTTGTGGTATTTTACTTACCCCTTTGTCATCCAAGGTGTTTCTTCAGTTGAAAAGAAATGTTTCCCCTGCTTTTAAATGTTTCCTAAACTTTAAAGATTTGTTTTTGGCTTTGTTACAATAGTATATATTGTATATACAGTTGAAGCCAGAATTATTAGCCTCCTTAAATTATTAGCCCCCTGTTCATTTTTTTTGTTATATTAACATTCATTAATTTTCCTCTGGCTTAGTCCTTAATTTTTCATGTGTCACCACAGTGAAACCAACCGCCAACTATACTGCCATATGTTTTATGCTTCCAGCTGCCACCATGCTGGGACACTTATATATTGACATGCAATAGTGTTTATTGTAAATATTGACAGTAGGGCTGCAGGATATTGCAAAACTCTGACATTGCGATATTTTATATTTCTGCAATATGTATTGAGAAGCAAATTCAATTTCACCAGATGACAAACAGATTTAATAGGAAAGAATTCTTAATTTCAGATGAATTGAGGTGATTTTGTAGGGTATAATATTTTGAATCTCGAAAAATATATAAGAAATACATTTCAAGCATAGATAAATAAGGTAAGCACAAAAAGGAATGGCCTCATACCACCCCGTAGCCTTTGTTTTGAAGATAAAATGCAGCCATATTTACTTCTGGCTACATAATTTATGATCTCCAGATACGTATATAAGGTTACATTTTCTGAATGAGCCCTATATTTATTTTATTTTCAGAATGCATCACTCATTCAGATGTAACCAATTGTTCTATTGTCATTTTCAAATGTATTATTATGAATGCATAATATAATATTAATAAAAGTGAGGGAAGGAACCCCAAAAGACTGGGATTGAGCTAAGATACTCACATCTCTGTGGCGAGAGCATAAGGAGAAATGCATTACCCATGCATATATTGTAAGCAGTCAGCATACAGGAATCTAGGACATTCAAAATGAAGTCTCTTTATGTTGCTGTAGAAATTACATCACGTATCGTTAAAAGCTGTGCATTTCAAGGCACTTCAGAGGACCTAGCGCTGAACTGCGGCCAACAACTTCCAGTCTGCACATGTAAAAGTCACTTTGTTAAATAGGAGAGTTGCATTTTCAACATCAAGTGCCGTGTAGAGATCAAGTTCCTATAATACACGAGTGTAAATTTTTGAAGACAACAAAATACAGCAGACTGTGATTAACAGATATACAGTTAAAGTCAGAATTATTCGTCCTCCTGTGATTTCCCAAATGATTTTGAACAGAGCAAGACATTTTTCACAGTATTTCCTGTAATGTGTTATCTTCTGGAGAAATCTTTTTGGCTAAGTACCTTTATTAATCAGGGGTCACCACAGTGGAATGAACCACCAACTTATCCAGCATATGTTTTACGCAGCGGTTGCCTTTCCAGCTGCAACCCAGCACTGGGAAACACCCATACACACTTAATCACGCATATACATTACGGCCAATTTAGTTTATTCAATTCACCTGTAGCGGATGTGTTTGGACTCTGGGGGAAACCAGAGCACCCGGAGGAAACCCATTTGCAAGCGGAGAACATGCAAACTCCACACAGAAATGCCAACTGACCCAGCCGAGGCTCGAACCAGCGACCTTCTTGTTGTGAGGCGACAATGCAAACCACAGAGCCACCGTATTGCCCTTCATCATATCATTGCTTTAAATACATATGTTAAATACATATATTAAGACACACACGGCACAAACACACAACTTAAACACACACACACACACACACTCTATTTGTGAGTCTGGCCTGTGTTATGATGTGTGTGAAAGCTGAAGTGATTCTTTATGTGTAACTCAGCAGCTGTGAAGCCGACACTATGAGATCCCACAGCGACAGAGACAGAGAGACGACACACACACACAACGCACACACACGTGAGCATGATGAATGACTCCAGCCCAGAGTCCAGCTGCCAACACACACACACACACACACACACACACACACACACACACACACACACACACACACACACACACACACACACACAGAATAGCAGAAGATCTTCTGTGTTAATGGGGCCAGACTCTCTTCATCTGTCTGACACACACATACACACACTTAGGTCCTGGGTCAGAGTGGGACTCCTTTTCAGCCCTGGAGTTTCAAGCCTTAGACCGGCCCACCTCAGTTCACGACTGACTATATTGAAATAACGTCATTTCCAATTCAGTTTCTAATGACACTATCATGTCTTTTTCAAGGACACAGCTGCTTTAGAACTTCAATTGTTTTTCGTAAATATGAGAAGATTAAAGGGGAGCTAAATCTCCAACACTATTATTTAAAACAGTGGTTCTCAAAGTGGGGGTCGGGACCCGCCGAGGGGTCGCGGGGCAATGAAAGGGGGTCGCCTGGTGATTTCCAAAAATCTATTGATTTTTATTAAACCATAAGAATTAACATATTTTATCCATAACTATACTGAAAATAAAAATAGCCGTTTATAGTTACTATATACTATATAGTTACTATAGTAGCTTATAGTTACTAGTTCTATTGGATTGCGACCCCTGGGGTAATTACATTATATTAAAGGCAGATGCATTTTGATTTTATAGCATCAGGTTATACTTTCTGGCACATTTAAAGCACTGACACAAATTTAATTGGTGTGTCTGCGTCATTGCATGCAAGGTTTCTGTATTCATAACCACCTCAGAGGATATTAGGGGTCGCGAGTCACTCGCATTGTTATTTTGGGGGTCGCGGGCTGAAAAGTTTGGGAACCCCTGCTTTAAAACATCACAATGTCCTTTCCTGCAATATCTGAATATATACTCTGTGTACATTTTTTTAGATAACCAGTCCTTTGTAACGGTGCTCACACAAAAAATGAAAAAATAAAATATGTACACTTATATAAGTAACCCAAATAGTATTATATGTCTTAACACTTAAAAAAAATAAATAAAAAAGCGTTACTCTTAAGAAGTTAGACTTCTTAAACGTAATCGACTAGAGATAATAACACAAACTCTGTTTGAATAATTCAAAACAAAAAATTTATTAGTCAGGTAAATATGTATTACGCTAAATTCATTCAGTCAATTCATAAACGATCAATACAAGACATTGAATTCTCAAAGATAAATCCAAGATCAAAAGATGCATACCTGGTATCAAAATATACATAGTATGGAGCATGAGAGCTACACGCTACGGGCTAATCTGGTTACTAGAATAAATTGCTTTTATTGTAGCTGAAATAAAACAAATAAGACTTTCTACAGAAGAAAAAACATCATAGGAAATACTGTTAAAAATTAATTGCTCTGTTAAATGTTAGAAAAAAAATATATAGATAAAATCAAGGGGGGGGGGGGTAATTTTCAGTCAAACAGTCAATATCTTAATAATAGGCAGACAATAAGGTGACTAGGTAATATTGCTGGTACCTAAACTCAAGTGTTACTGATTCCGCTCCTTTTACCTTTATTAGGTTACTAGGCGGCAGCTAGCTCTCTGCAACTCTCACATGGTTGCCCACTGAAGCTAAGCAGGGCTGCGCCTGGTCAGTACCTGAATGGGAGACCACATGGGAAAGCTGGGTTGCTGCCGGATGTGGTGTTAGTGAGGCCAGCAGGGGGCGCCCAACCTGCGGTCTGTGTGGGTCCTAATGCCCCAATATAGTGATGGGGATGTGTTAAACCTCATTTAAAAATTAAAAAGAGAGTAGGGGTTTACCAAACCTGCCCACTGGCCCCAGACTAGATCATTTCATCACTTTTTTTCCTCTCCACCAATCAGCTGTTGTGTGGTCTGGCGCAAAAATGGCTGTCGTCTAGTCATGCTGCACACTGATGGTGAATGAAGAGACCCCCCCCCCCCCCCCCCCCATTGTGTAAAACGCTTTGAGTGCTCAGAAAAGTGATATATAAAATGTAATTAATTATTATTATTACAAATTTAATAGTAAAAACGTTGACAAAAACAAATACATCATACTTCATTCCTTGTCTGTGAATTTGTCTTTCTTGTCTACTTGTGGTCTGATCCAGCAAAATGCATCTTAATACCAGGTTTAAACAGGGCTTTTCAGAACCGTCTGGACCTTCAGTCATTTCTATATGTGTGCGTCACTCAGTAAACAGACTCTGGCCGGTCCCGAGGTCATGCTGTCTGACCCTCACGCTAATAATACCCCCGCTGTCATGCTGAAAATGTAACTCTCATGTAGTTTAGAGCAATTATCATCTCCATAACGTAAACATATCTGCTTACAGTAACTGCAGTGTAATTTAGTGTGCAGCTTTCGGGTCATATTTCTAAACCTGCAGGACCTCCTTTTAGAAATGTCCAAACAAACGGGGAATTACAATTGGTATGTGTGTGTCACACTATAATTATTCAACTCTGAAAACTGGACTGACACAGTTTTAATTTACTAGAACTTCCATGTTAAGCTGCTTTGACACAATCTACATTGTAAAAGCGCTAAAGAAATAAAGATAAACTGAATTGAACTATATTTAATTCCATGTTTATTTTTATAGCAGTAGCCAGATTAATTTTTGAAACGTAATATGCAAAACGGCAATGCTAAATATACAATTTCAATGCATTTCAGTATTTTAATTAGCATTTTCTATGACATATCCTCTATGTTAAATGGATTTTGTGCTGAATTTTGCTGAAAACATCACATGGTGGTCATTCATTCATTTGCTTTACGACTTAGTTAATAGAACATGCAAACTCCACACAGAAATGCCAACTGACCCAGCCGAGACTCGAACCAGCAACCATCTTCCTTGTTCCTGTCGGCCCAAAAATATCAATTTACATTAGCTATACCAATTATACTTTTAATATGCAAAATTATTGTAATTTGAAAGCTTTTTATTGGACAAATTAAATTGAAAATACACTACCCCAATTGATTTAATGTGTGCAAAGTGTAAAAGCAGTAATTTACATATTGAAACTATAACTGAAATTAGCTAGTATTAATAATAATAATTAATAATACTATTATTATTTGGGGCATCACGGTAGCTCAGTGGGTAGCACTTTTGCCTCACAGAAAGAAGGTTGCTGGTTCGAGCCTTGGCTGGATTTCTGTGTGGAGTTTGCATGTTCTCCCCGTGTTGGTGTGGGTTAACTCTGGATGCTCCGGTTTCCCCCACCTCCAAAGACATGTGGTATGAATGAATTGAATAAGCTAAATTGTCCATAGTGTATGTGTGTAAATGCAATTGTGTATGGGAGTTATGGCTGAAAGGGCATTCGCTGAGTAAAACATATGCTGGATAAGTTGGCAGTTCATTCCGCTGTTGTGACCCCTGATTAATAAAGGGACTAAAGCGAAAAGAAATTGAATAAATGAATTAATATTTATATATACTTTTTATATAATAGTAATAATACTTTATTCACTTTCATTTTGCACCAAACTGGGTAGTAAAAGCCCAGACGGCAGCTGAAATCTCTCAGTAGTTCTTCAGCAACCCTCTGCCCTTCCTCAGTGTAAATGAATATCAGCTGCTTCAGTCCAACATCTACATTAGCAGGAGGATGAAGATGAACCCAGATTGGAAATTTCAGCAAGACAATGATCCAAAACACAGCCAAGGAAACTCTCAGAAGCTTTCAGAGACAGAAAGTAAGCTGTAGAATGGCCCAGCCAATCACCTGACTTAAATCCAATAGATTAGATTTGATAGATGAGACCCACAGAACAGATTTTAACACTCTGTTGAAGTCTGACAAAAACTTACACTTTAAGCTCCCATTTGTTTTCTTTGCATATATGGATTTCTTTGGTTGTTGTCAACATCTGGAGAAAGTCAACAGCACCTTTAGAAATATGTTTTCTGAGAAAGATGGTGATACTTTTTTCCCCTACTGTATTTATGAATTAATTTAATGACGAGTATTAAATAAATGTATAAATAAAAGCATAATAATAGCTCTTATATGAAAAATATTAAAGAGCACCTATGGTGAAAAATCTACTATTCAAGCTGTGTGGACAGACATGTGTGCAGGTATAGTGTATCGACCGTCATATTAGGGTGATGTAAACACACCCAGTCCTTATTTTTCAGTTTAACAACAAAAACAGTGGACCAACTAGAACGGTTTTCAGACCGACCGCTACTTGACGTAGGAGTGCGATCACCCCGCCCACCAATATTGATTGACTAGCGGCAATTACCATATCCTCAGTTTGTTGCTTCACATCCGTCATTTTCAGCATGTGAGTCAAAGCGATGTCACCAAAGGAAACACCTTGCTTTATTTTTGGATGTAAGGCTCATTGGGCTCAACACAAGATCAACATTCACCACATGATCATTCTCATCGGTACCATTGTTTGTAACTTTAGGTGGGTTTGCAAACCTGTGTACTTTTTATTGCGTCTTCCTTAAACTTAAGCTGTTTGCATTTCTCTCTGTCACAGAAGCTCCCTGTGATCTTAACTAGGTGCAGCTGGAAAGTGTGAGCGTGTTGCCTCACGTGCGCATCCCTTCATTGGAAATAACGAACTTGCCTTAAGCAGGTTGCATACAAGAAGCGGCACTTAGCGCATTGCATTTTAGAATTCTAAACATGGGTTTCTATCAGGGTACACACACCGGCACCGCAAGTCGGCGGCTGTCCGCGGCACCCAGCGACGACTAAGGACACTGTCCATATTTCAGCCGCACCACAGAGCGCCATCTGAATAGTTTCATTTTAAATAACATCCAAATGTGCGTGTCTCGTGTGCTGTGACGCGGATCTGAGCGGCGCAACCGCTGTTTGATGCCCTTTAGTTAGAGCCTCAGTCAAAGGTAATTCAGTGTGCTTGGTTATTAGTCTCAGTGTACAAGCTCGGAACCTTAAACTAGCACACAGTTGGCTGTAAAACTATACAAAGGCACAAATGATTGTGTACTCTCTGCTTGGTCTGTGGCCGAGGCGTACATGTACGGCTGAATGCTGATCCTCTCATGCTGCTTCTCTATCTGCCTGTCTGTTGCCAAACACAGAGCGGGGGAGCTCTTGGCTCCGGCCCCTTGTTAAGTTGGGCGGGAAGTTGAAACTAATTTTCATGTGAAGCAACACACCCCTAAAACAGCGAGCTGTGTACACACCCCCAAAATGACACTGTTTAACACATTAAAATAAACAAATCTGAACTGTGTGTTGAACTGAACCAAAACTGGCACACTCAGAAGAACCATAAGATTAATATTACATCTTTAAAAAGGGGTAAACTAGGTGCCCTTTAAATAGATTAAAAATATCTGGTAGTGTATAAATAGCAAAATTATTTAGGAAATCGAGATCACATTTATGTAAATGCGAATCTCTTTGCTTGCACGCCGATTTCCTCTACTCGTGTACGCCCCCTCAAATATACGCTGCTCAAGTGCAGATCTTCTTGTGCGCTCTCAAATATACTCTGCTGAAGTGCGATTTAGTGCGTTTATGTAACGAGTATGTCTCCAGCATTTATTAGATTTGATAGGAATACTTATGAATGTCTCCAATAGACCTACAGAGCGGTATTAATGCGTCCTGAAGTAAAGTGAAATGGCAATACGTCGTGTTTTCTGGCCTCACTTATCACGCACCTGTCAGTCAGTCAATCAGATCGTAACCTTAAAAGGTTAAACAAATGACGCACAGCACTACTAGGGTTACAGAAAAGTTTGCGATGTTATAATTCACTTACCGTTTAATACGTTTTGGTGCGATTATCACCCGCTATTAAAAAAAAGATGACTGAATGTTTGAATGAAAAGCTGTAATGTAGCCATGGTGGGATCGATTTTGGCATGGCGCCCCGCCTTTGAAGAATGATGGTAGCGCAGACCATGTATGAATAAAACATAAAAGCATCTTTAACAAAAATAAAGATCACTGATTACAACACGTTCTTTTCCTCCTACTGAGCTTGATGCAAAAAAATCTGGCATTGTCTTCTCCGCAGAGAATAATTAAAATTTGTCCGAACATAGATTTAATAAAGCAGCTGGAACAACTTTCGCATTAAGAGCATGTCTAGGGTATCTTAAAATGTTCTCTAAATAGGCTGAACACTAGTGCAGAGAGTTTCTAAAGAGCAGCTTCCACTAATATGACCCAGAAGAAAACAGAGATAAAACTGATAAACACCTAGACACTGCACGATACCACACTACACACTACAGTCAAAATGATTAGCCTTCCTTTGATTTATTTATTTTTTTCTTGTTCAAACATTTCCTGAAGGATGTTTAACAGAGCAAAGAATTTTTCACAGTACTTCCTATAATATATTTTTCAAAGTCTTATTTGTTTTATTTCGGCTAAAATGAAAGTCTTAATTTTCCAAACCATGTTAAGGTCAATATTATTAGCCCTCTTAAGCAATTTTACTTTGATCGTCTACAGCAGTGTTTCCCAAAGTGGGGGTTGGGAGTCGGGACCTCCTTGGGGGTCACAAGACAATGAAGGAGGGGGGGGGGTCGCTTGGTAATTAAAAAATCATATATGTTAATAAACTATTAGAATAACCATATTTTATCCATAACCTACAGAAGATAAAAATAGTATTTAATAGTTACATAAAAGCAGGGCTTGACACTAACTTTTTTGATCATTAGCCACTGTGGCTAGTAGATTCCAACATTACTAGCCGTTCGCCATTTTCACTAGCCACAATGTTGTTGTTTGGAAAATACATTTTATATGCATGACTTTGACTTTGACATGCTAAAATGACTTGATTTAGATGTTGTGCTGTCCACACACCTCTTCATTCATTTCACTTTTTGTGTGTGTAGTCTATGAGCTTGCTCACTGTGCATGAGCAAATTGGTTGTGTCTAATGCAATTAGCGAATCAAAAAAATTGAAAGTGTAATTTAAGTTATTTTCAGTGTTATCAGAAAATGCCTCAAACTTCGTATAAGCAGTCTTCGTCCCCTGAGAGTTAACCTAGGTAAGCTTTAAATGTCACTTTAAGCTGTATACTAGTATCTTAAAAAATATCTAGTCGAATATTATGTGCTGTCATCATGACAAAGATCAAATAAATCAGTGATTAGAGTTATTAAAACTACTATATATAGAAATTGAGAACGAATTATTTCTGTTAAACAGAAAGTTGGCATTAAAATATTCAGGAGGGCTAATCATTCTGACTTTATCTGTGTTTCAAGAGTTCACACTTAGCTGATGATTGATTATAAAAGCTTGTTTGGCATGCTGTCCCGGGAGAGAGCCCTGAGCTCATGAGATCCTCGAGCCCAGGGTTCCCTCCCGTTGCAAGGCGGGAGGGGAGTTTGAGCTCAGGTAGATCTCGAGAACTCCCCTGCTGTAGTAAACAATGAACATTAAGTGATTGCTCTAGGAGATAACTATATACTAGAAGCATGTCTATGGTGCCCATATGGATTAGTCAATTAACTTAATTTGCATATTTTTGGACGAAAGTGCAAACTCCACACAGAAATGTCTGCTGGTTTGGTAAAGCCTGGAACCAGATACATTCTTGCTGTGAGGCAACAGTGCTACGCACTGGGCCACCGTGTCACCCATCTAGGAAGGAGGAGGAGTAGGGGTGGAAGGGGGGACTCTTCAAAACGAAGATAGCAGTGGAATGAAACCCAGGGTGTTTATAGTAGTTTTGGAGTCGTCTGATTGGAGCATAGTGAATTGGATAATGCGGATCCAGCTGCTAGCAATCATGAGCACGTGATCCTCTCGAAATTAGTTTATACATAAACTTCACTAGAGGTGTGAACCTACATTAGTCTCACGATTCGGTTCGGTTACGATTATCATGCCATCGATTCAGTTCAATTTGATATTTCGGTGCATCACGGTGCATTGACGGTGCTTTCCATACACAGTTTTAAATTTTCCTCACAGCAGCATTTCTATTAAAATTTATGAATATATTTATATTTATATATTATTTGTAATACAATTTTGTCATTTAATACAAACAGTCAGATATATAAACTGTAACTTTAAACAAAACGAGCATTTAGCAAATAATATAAACAAATATAAATATCCAGCTCACTCTCTGATCCTTTTCTAGTTCTCTTACACCTCTTTGATTGGTCACACCCTCAAAAAAAAAAAAAACGGTTGCGATTGGCTCTTGTGCGCTGCGCTCTTCACAGATGAGTGATGCTGATAAGCGGCAGCGGCGATCTCACAGCTGATGTATGATACACGGTAGAGAAAACTCTGCAGACACGCGCTCGTTTCTGTATGCAAAAGTAACGCTGTAAAACAGCCGAGAGGAGAAGAAAAGCCACGCCAGCAGGTTAAATGGGCCACTGTGTGTGTGAGAGAAAGAGAGAGAGACAGAGCGCGCACGCGAGAGAGAGAGAGAGAGAGAGAGAGAGAGAGAGAGAGAGAAATGGAGTAGGCTACTTTCATTCTCTCGATCTCAGTGAAATAGGGGCTTTTGTTGTATATGTCAGTGAAAGACTGATCCAGCAAACACACACAGTGAAATTGTGCACAGTTTATGAGTTTTAAGTAGTTAAAGCGCTGTAAATACTCGCGATCGCCTCCCTCGCGACAGAGCTCATATGAGGTAAATGACGTAGGTAATAACCGGTTATGATTATTACTGAACCGATACCGAATTGTCCGCGTCTGCATCGCAGTGCACCGAAGAAACGATTAATTTTGACACCCCTAAACTTCACATAGTTTGTACTAAACCAGATTGAATCATGGCTGAACTAACTAACTAAATAAAATAAAAAAACACATGTTCCTGATGCATTGAACTTGTTACACAATGATAAAACTTGTGTAGCTGATTTTCTATTATTGCCAGTTCACCTCTGTAAAGCCAATCAGACATGATCTGCACTACAGAAATAAAGCTGACTTGATATACAGTAGTGTTGTAGACTGATTTTATTGAGGAATGACTCTCTCTCTCTCTCTCACACACACACACACACACACACACACACACACACACACACACACACACACACACACACACACACACAATAAACTTACCAAACACCTGACAAGATACAATTCATGATCAATTATTTTGAGACCAACGAGAGAGAGAAAGCCTCGGGCTGTGCCGCTGCCACTTCACATTTATCAGGGTTTTATTGAGAAGATATTGTGGCCTGTACTTCACAAACACACACTGAAGAAGTTCGAATTGTGTCCTCACGTTCAAACCCATTCGTCGTCATGCAAATACATTGCTTTAGAGCCTGAGCACAAAAACACAAAACACTTTAAAGTGGTCGTGAATTAGAAGCGGTGTCAGACTTGAGTAAAACAGCTTCTCAATTGGAAACAAAAAAAAGTTAGGGGCAGGATTTGGTTTTGTTTGTGAGGAATTGATTGGACGGTTGTGGCTTTCTATTGGTGGAACTGTTTTGCTACTTAATACTTCTAGGGAGGTCCTGTTTTCTTTTCGTTTATGAATAGGCAATTTATTTTAACATAGGGCTACGTTTTCAGAATAAACCTATGTGAAGTTCATTTAAAAACTAATTTCGAGAGGATCACGTGATTATAATTGCTTGGGGCTGGTCTCGCATTATCCAATTTATGATTCACCAATCAGACGATTCCTAAGCCACTATAAATACCCTAAGTTCCATATGACAGCCATCTTCGCTTTAAGGATCTCCCCTTCCACCCCTACTCCTCCTCGTTTCCTAGATGGGTGGCATGGTGGCCCAGTGGTTAGCACTGTTGCCTCACAGCAAGAACGTCACTGGTTCTAGTCCTTACCAAGCCAGTCGATGTTTCTGTGCGGAGTTTACACGTTCTCCCCATGCTTGCGTGGATTTCCCCCGGGTTTCCCGGTTTCCTACCACCAATTATTCCATATCTCTGGGCAGTGGCGTCTAAAAGCTTCTTTATTAATACTATTGTACTTTTTGTGAAATATTACTTTATATTTTTTGTACAGACAAAGAATGATGGTAAAGTCTGTAAATGCACAATAAAGTGTAACATTGCTGAGCTCTGGATGCAGTCATACTGGCTGACCTTGAGGCGATGCTTCGTGTGACCCCTACCCGGGATACAGTGAGACAGAGAACTGTTTTCACCTCATTCTCTCTCTCTCTCACACACACACACACACACACACACACACACACACACACACACACACACACACACACACACACACACACACACACACAAATTACAGAGACTCTCACACACTCAAGGACTAAAGGTGCCATCAGACCCGAGAGACTCAAGTGTGAGAAAACGGAAGAGATTTACACCACTGACACACCCAGAACAACACGAGCTAGAAAGAAAGAAAGAAAGAAAGAAAGAAAGAAAGAACAAACAAAAATAAAATAATCCATTCATCCATCTATCAGTTTATCAATTCATCCATCTGTTTATCGAACCATCCATCCATCTGTTTATGCATTAATCTATCCGTTTATCCAATAATTCATTCATTTGTTCATGCATTCATCCGTCCATCTAATCATCCACTTGTTTATCCATTCATTCATTTATCCATCAGTTTACCATCCATTATCCATCTGTTTATTTATTCATCCATCCATTTATCCACCCATCCATACATACATTAATTTATCTATCCAATTATTCCATCCATCCATCTATCTCTTTATCCATCAATTTAACTATCGGTTCATCCATCCATCCATCTTTTAATCCATCCATCCATTCATCTGTTTTTCCATCTATCCATTTATCCATCCATCCATCTGTTAATCCACCCATCTATTCATTAGTTTATCTATTCATCCATCCATTTATCCATCCATCCATTTATCCATTCATTTATCCACCCATTGATTGATCTGTTTATCAATTCATTCATCCACCCCTTTATACAATCATCCATCCATCCATCCATCCATCCATCCATCCATCCATCAATTTAACTATTGGTTTATCCATCCATTTATCCATCCATCCATCTATTAATCCATCCATCCATTTATCTGTTTTTCCATCTATCCATCCATCCATCCATCTGTTAATCCATCCATCCATCCATTCATTAGTTTATCCATTCATCCATCCATTTATCCATTCATTCATCCATCGATTGATGGATCCATCGATCCATTTGTTTAAACATCTGTTTATCAATTCATTCATCCATCCATTTATTCAATCATCCATTCATCCATCCGCCCATCCATTCATCCATCCATCCATCCATATATCCATGATTTATCCAGCCATTCATCCATCCATCTGTTTATCCATTCACTCATCAGCTTATCTATTTGTTTATTCATCCATCCATACATTTATCTAATTATCCATCCATTTATCCATTCATCCATCCATCCAGTTAACTATCCATTTATCCATTCATCCATCTATCCGTCCATTTGTCTTTCCATTCATCCATCATTCATCCATTTATCCATCTGTTTATCCATCCACTCGTCCATCCCTTTATTCATCCATCCATCAATCCATCCATCCATCCATCCATTAATCCATCCATCCATCCATCTAACAAAAAGCACATCAGACTATAAGTTAACAGAAATACCCAAATGTTTGGGAAAGAAATATTTATTCTGACAGAACTTAAAACTTTTATTCTGTAAGCATGCATTATTAACAAGTATTAAAAATAATATAGAATAATAAACGCTGCCATTTTAAACATAACAATCATACAACTTCAAAGCTCAACTCTTTCCATTTGTAATGACCATGAATGTTTCTTCAGCAGATTAAAGCACGCGACACTGAAGACTGAGCATCTAAATAAACGTTCAGTAAATGAGTGGACAGATGGAGAGAGAGAGCCAGTGCAGGTTTGGATGCGTGTGTGTGTGTTTGTGTGTGTGTTTGTGGATGTGCTGCATCAGTGTTTGGCGATTGCGAGCGCTATTTGTCAGCTTTCATTATTGCATTACAGCGCAAACTCATTTGTTGAGATGCCAATCGTTTAGCAAAGGTTAGTGTGCTGACTGACAGCCGCTCTAAACAATGTAATCTAACTAATGCTCTGTGTGTGTGTGTGTGTGTCAGTGTGTGTGTGTGTGTGTGTGTGTGAGAGAGAGAGAGAGAGAGAGAGAGAGAGAGAGGATGAATGAATGAGTCTGTGTTTGTGTGAAAGTGTATGTTTGAGTGTGTGTGTGTGAGCTTTGTAAGTGTGTGTATGCGAGTGTTTGTGTATGTATGCTTCGTTGTGTGTAATTGAGCGAGCGAGTGTTTGTGTGTGTACGCGCAATTGACTGTGTGCGTATGTATGTTTGTGTGTGTGAGTGAGCAAGAAAGTGTGTGCGTGTTTTGTGTGTGTACAATTGTGTGTATGTGTGCGTGTTTGTATGTATGTTTGTGTGTTGGTGTGAGTTAGTGAGTGTGTATGTGTGTGTGTGTGTGTATTTTTTGGATGCTTGTGTGTGGGTGTGAGCTAGCAAGTGTGTCTGTGTTTTGTGTGTGTGTGTATAAGTGCACGTTTGTGTGTATGCAAGTGTTTGTGTATGTATTATTTGTTGTGTGTGATTGAGCAAGAGAGTGTTTGTGTGTGTGTTAGTGTTTGTGTGTGTGCGCACAATTGAGTGTGTGTGTATGTATGTTTGTTTGTATGTTTGTGTGTTTGAGTGCGTGAGCGAGCAAGTGTGTACGTGTTTTGTGTTTGTGCAATTGTGTGTATGCGGGTGTGTGTTCGTTTGTATGTATGTTTGTGTGTGCTTGTGTGTTGGTGTGAGTAAGTGAGTGTGTATGTGCGTGTGTGTGTATGTTTGTGTGCTTGTGTGTGAGCTAGCAAGTGTGTGTGTGCAATTGAGTGAGTGTGTATGTATGTTTGTGTGTGTGAGCGAACAAAGTGTGTGCGTGTTTTGTGTGTTTGCAATTGCGTGTATGTATGTTCGTGTGTGCTTGTGTGTTGGTGTGAGTTAGTGAGTGTGTATGTGTATCTTTCTGTGCTTGTGTGTGAGCTAGCAAGTGTGTGTGTGTGTGTGTGTGTGTGTGTATGTGTGCAATTGAGTGAGTGCGTATGTATGTTTGTTTGTTCGTTTGTGTGTGTGTGTGAGCGGGCAAGTGTGTGCGTGTTTTGTGTGTATGTATGTTTGTGTGTGCTTGTGTGTTGGTGTGAGTTAGTGAGTGTGTATGTGTATTTTTCTGTGCTTGTGTGTGAGCTAGCAAGTGTGTGTGTGTGTGTGTGTGTGTGTGTGTGTGTGTATGTGTGCAATTGAGTGAGTGCGTATGTATGTTTGTTTGTTCGTTTGTGTGTGTGTGTGTGAGCGGGCAAGTGTGTGCGTGTTTTGTGTGCGCGCAATTGTGTGTGTGTGTATGTATGCTTGATTGTGTGTTTGTGGGTGTGAGCTAACAAAGTGTGTGCGTGTTTTGTGTGTGTGTGTGTGTGTTTACGTTTGTGTGTATGCGAGTGTTTATTTGTATGTACTGTATGTTTGTTTGTGTGTGTGTGATTGATCAAGCGAGTGTGTGAGTGAGTGTGTGAGATATTAACTCTTCAATATCACACAGTGGCTCAGTGGTTAGCACTGTCGCCTCACAGCAAGAAGGTCTCTGATTCGAGCCCCAGCTGATTCAGTTGGCGTTTCTGTGTGGGGTTTGCATGTTCTCCCCATGTTGGCGTGGGTTTCCTCCGGGTGCTCCGGTGTCCCCCACAGTCCAAACACATGCGCTGTAGATGAATTGAGAAAACTAAATGGGCCGTAGTGTGAGTGTGGGTTTGAATGAGTGTGTATGGGTGTTTCCCAGTACTGGGTTGCAGCTGAAAGGGCATCCACTGTGTAAAACATATGCTAAATAAGTTAGTGATCCATTCCGCTGTGGCAACCCCAGATTAATAAAGGGCCGAAAAGAAAACGAATGAACAAACAAGATTAAGATTGGTACATCACACATTATATCTCTAATTGAACATCCCTCATTCCTTCTCAGCAGCGAGACGTCAACTTCTAAATCTTAAAAAACAAAACCTATGAATAAATTACAACATTTCCTGTCATGAAGCCCAACAAACAGTGTGAAAAGCAGAAAGCAGCTCTTCCCCATGGCAGCAGCCTGAAAGCTCACCGTGTCAGCCGCAGCACTCATTATACATATGTATCGACTCGCGCTGTACATGCTCATTACAACAGGATGATCAATAATTATATTATTCCATTCTCTCTAGCAGACGAGCTCCTTGATGTTTATTGAGTTGTGTGGTTTGTCTGAAGGCAAAGTGTGTCATTTATTCGCCACTGGAACTGTTCAAATAATGCTTAATCCTGCAGCTGAAAACGATGTCTGATCAAACGTGAATGCAACGTTAATCGGGTTAGATCATGGGTCTCAAACTGGATTCCTGAAGGGCCGCAGCTCTGCACGGTTTTGCTCCAACCCTAATCAAACACAGCTGATCCAACTAATCAAGGACTACTAGAGACTATTAAGCAGGTGTGAGTTGGAGCTGGTTGGAGATAAACTATGCAGAGCTGCGGCGCTCCAGGAATTGAGTTTCAGACAATTGGGTTAAATAAAAGCATCACAAAGCAATCGCATGAAAAATAATAGTTATGCTAGGAACAGAATGGTTGCCTATAGTGTTTAAAAACACTACGATTCATGTCATAATTCAATGTTCAAACTATAGTATATCAAGAGTTCACACTTAGCTGATGATTGATTATAAAGCTTGTTTGGCATGCTGTCCCAGGAAAGAGCCCTGAGCTCATAAGATCCTCGAGCCCAGGGCTCCCTCCCGAGAGGGGAGTTTGAGCTCAGGTAGATCTCGAGAACTCTCCTGCTGTAGTAGCTAATGAACAGATAGTGATTGCTTTTAAGAGATAACAACTTACTAGGAGAATGTCTATGATGGTGATTTGGATTAGTCAATTAACTTAAGTTGCATGTTTTTGGATGGGGGGAGGAAACTGGGAAACCCACATGAGCACGGGGAGAACGTGTAAACTCTGCATAGAAATATTGGCTGGCTTGGTAAGGACTAGAACCAATGACGTTCTTGCTGTGAGGCAACAGTGCTAACCACTAGGCCACCATGTCACCTATCTAGGAAAGGAGGAGGAGTGGCGGAAGGGGGGATTCTTCAAAGTAAAGATGGCTGTTATATGGAACTTAGGGTATTTATTAGGGATGCCACAGTTTTCAATATAATATTGAACCTTACGGTACGACCTCCATGGTTTAATATGCGCTTGTGAATTGCGGTTTTCTAGGTTTTGCGTTTAAATAATTTATGTGCGTTTTACATCTCCCCGAATTGACTGTGTGTGCCTTTGAGTCCATGAGCTGAGATGGGGAAACTCCTCCCTGTGAGTAAATATCCAATCACTATGCTCTAAAGTTAGGGGGCACTAACCATCAGTTCACACTTTAACGTTGCGAGCGGCGGGTGAAGTGAGGCAACAGTACAAGGAAGCGATAGCAAAGTGAGGCAACATTATGAGTAAGCGCTGGATAATATTTAGAATATTTTCGTAAAACATTTCGACTTTGTTCTCATAACATTTCAGCTTTATTCTTGAATTATTATTTCTTTAAGCTCTAAATTTTTTACTTTAAATTTTTTTTGTGCATGGCACTAAAACGGTGTCTTAATTTCTCAAATTCTGTTTGATGGAGCAAGGACATTTTTTCAATCACTATTTTAACTTTTTTTTGTAAATAATATTATGACTTTACCCTTGTATGTACGACTTTATTCTGGTAATATTTTTTAAATTATACTAGTAAGATTTCATCTTTATTCTTGTAACATTTCGACTTTATCCCAGAATTATTACGTCTTTAATCTTGGAATTTTAGAATTAAAAATGTCACTAAAACACCATCTAAATTTCCCAAAATCTCCCAGTGTTGACGTCGGTTTCCTCTGAGTGCTCTGGTTTCCCCTACAGTCCAAAGACATGCGCTATAAGTTCACTAAATTGACCTTAGTTTATGAGTGTGTGTGTGTGTGTGTGTGTGTGTGTGTGTGTGTGTGTGTGTGTGTGTGTGTGTGTGTGTGTGTGTGTGTGTGTGTATGCGTGTTTCCTAATACTGATTTGCGGCTGGTGGGGCATCCGCTGCGTAAAACATATGCCGGAATAGTTGGCAGTTTATTCCACTGTGGGGAGCCCTGATAATTAAGGGACTAAGCTGAAGGAAAATTAAATAATCAATGGTGACATGTATAAAAGATTTTTTAAAGATACACATTTTTGAAAGATAATTTGTAAAGATAAAAAAAATACATATGTTTAAATAAATAATAAATAAATAAACAATAATTTGAAAGATAATTTGTAAAGACAAAAAAGTTTTCAATAAAAATAAATAGATAAACAATGATTTGAAAGATCATTGAAATATGTTTCAATAAAAGTAAATGAATAAACAATTTTAAAGATAATTTGTGAAGATAAAAAAAGACTTTGTTTAAACAAAAATAAATAAATAAACAATACTTTTAAAGATCATTTGTAAAGATAAAAAAAATTACGTTTAAATAAAATAAATAAATAAACAATACATTTAAAGATGATTTGTAAAGATAAAAAAAGGTTATAAAGAAATGTTTAAAGATATTTTTTTTAAATATATAAATAATATAAGATGTAAAAATCAAGATATAAAATGTTTAAGATATTTAATTATAACTATATAAATAATATGTACAATTTTAAAGTCAGCTTAACAGTTCCAAGTTACAATGGATTAACTAAAGCAATTGATCATTTGTTTTACAGTCGTCTTATCTGTTATTGGCTGAACAAACGCACAGCCCCGCTCCCAAACACACAGCATTAGTTGAGCCGGAGTTTTGACACGGTAAAGCACATAAACAGAGCTGAAAGAGACACAGTGTTTAGAGTATTGAGAGAGTCAAGGTCTGACATACAGTAAATGTTGTAAAAACGTCACACCGATATAGACACATGCTGAGCGTGGCGGAGTTTATCTGCCTTTCTGACAACACGCCAGTATTTTAAATATTGCAGAATATGATATAAGGGTGTTGAGCCTCACCGATCCTTATGAATAAATCATGACACGGAGAAGTTCATGGTTGGCCGTGACTGTCTCAGCTGCGTGTCTGTGTGTGTGTGTGTGTGTGTGTGTGTGTGTGTGTGTGCGTGTATAAATCAGTGTGACTGTCAGACCGCCCATGTCTCACTGTCTCTGATGAAGAAAACATCTCTTTCACAGCCACATCTGTCCACAAACCACTCAATAATGTCCTTTCATTCAGAAAAAAAAACATCTCTTGAGCCATATTCTACATTTCTGCAGCCGGTTTTGCCTTGAAGCTCCACTTATAATGTTGGTAGGAAAGGGTGATGCATTTCAACTGTGCAATATTCTTTTATTTGATTGTGTTTGGCTCAGTATTGTAAGGAACAAAATAAAAATATGGCAAAAATATAAATAAGACTGAAATGGTTTATAACTATTAGAAAAAGTAATAATAATCTTAAACAAATTAAACAGTGCAGCCTTTGCAAGTAGCTGAAATAAGTTAAGACGAAGTAAGATAAAATATGAGATGAACAACTTTTTTCAAATCAAAAGCATATTTATTTATTGTTTATTATTATTATTATTATTATCATCATTAATTACTATTATTAGTATTAGTATTATTATATTAGTAGTATCATCATTATTATTTCTTCTTTTA
>NC_133180.1:7862500-7937500 GCF_049306965.1 Danio rerio | reverse complement strand
TAGACGTGCAAAAAAGTTAAGTAAACAGTATTTTGTGTTTAATAATATTTATTTTAATTACAATTTTGAAAAAGATAAACAGTTTTAAAGCTAAAATGATTTGCCCTACTGGGATTTTTTTTCTTTTTTAAGTATTTTCAAAATTATGTTTAACAGATTCTGGAATTTTTCACAGTATTTCCTATAATATTTTTTTCTTCTGGAGAAAGTCTTATTACTTTTATTTCAGCTAAAATAAAAGCACCTTTTAATTTTTAAAAATCATTTTAAGGTCAATATTATTAGCCCCTTTAAGCTATATTTGTTTCGATTGTCTACAGAACAAACCATCGTTATAATGATTTGCCAAATTACCCTTACTTGCCTAATTAACCTAGTTAAGCCTATCAATGTCACTTTAATCTGAATACTAGTATTTTGAAAAATATCTAGTCAAATATTATTTGTGGTCATCATTGCAAATAAATCTGTAATTAGAGATGAGTTATTAAAACTATTATGTTTAGAAATGTGTTTAAAAAAAACTTCCCCGTTAAATAGAAATTGGGGGGAAAATGTACAGGGGGCAATAATTCAGGAGTGCAAATAATTCTGACTTATGTATATATTATATACTGTATTTGCATTGTGTTTAATTGGATTATTTTTCCTCATTCAAATGCATAGTTTGTTGTGTTGTTTATGTCCGCTGTTGACAGAAATTAAGTTTACAAGTCATTTCAACCTACATTAAACTACATTAACAGTTGCATTAACTTGTATAACTTTAAAAAAAAAAAAAAAAAAAAGCCAAAGAGGCCATTTTATGAGATCATTTACCATAAAAATTACTTTGTAAATGAAATCCTTTTTCAATAATAATTTACTTTCTAAATTCATTCATTCATTTTCTTTTCAGCTTAGTCCCTTTATTAATCAGGGGTCACCACAGTTCCAAAGTCCCTTTATTAATCCGGGGTCACCATGAAGGGGGAATGAACCGATAACTTATCGAACATATGTTATACTCAGCGGATGCCCTTCCAGCCACAACCCAACACTGGGAAACACCCATACACTCTTGTACTCACACACATCCACTACGGACAACTTAGCTTACCCAATTCACCTATAGTACATGTCTATGGACTGTGGGGGAAACCGGAGCATCCGGAGGAAACCCATACCGACACGGGGAGAACATGCAAACTCCACATAGAAATGCCAACTGACTTAGCCAGGGCTCAAAACAAGCGACCTTCTAGCTGTGAGGCGATCGTGCTATTCACTGCGCCACCATGATGCCCTGTTTACATACAGTATATTATTTTTCCACTCTGCTTTGCATTGTTTCTATTACATAATATATGTCTATACTCTTTATTTTGAATTTAAAGGGCACCTATGGAGAAAATCCTCTTTTGTAAGCTGTTTGGACAGAACTGTGTGTAGGTATAGTGTGTCCACAGTCATATTGGGGTGATATAAACACAATAAGTCTCTTTTTAAAAATTTCCTGACGTAAAAATAGGATCCAAACCTCTCCCATTTTGAGGCTGACCGCAACTTGACGTAGGAGTGCGGTTTACCCGCCCACCGAATTGATTGACAGTCGCATATTAACATGTCTTCATATTAACACTTATAATCATATCAACAAGACAGGACATGTTCATTTCGCTAGGATCATCAATCATCATCAAATGTGATCAAGAGTGAGTTTTACAAGTTTAAAATGTTTTTAAAACAGTGTTTGTAATTAATAACAGCGATTTAATTCAGCTTTACTTCCTTACCACAGCCGTGTGTCAGAACAATTTTAAAAGAAGACGATTCAACCCCTGGGTTAAGGAAGTTAAATCAGCTTTATTTTGTACATTAATTTAACAGATATCCATACAGCAGTGGATATTAACTTGTATCCTGTCACATTTGCGTGCAAAAACAGTGCAAACCACAAAGTAAACTAGGTGCTCTTCAAGTAGATATTTACATAATTAGTTTCCCTTTTAAATAGATTTTTTTTTTTTGTGATGCATCAACTTCTGATCTGATGATTTACCTCAAAAAATAAAAATAAAAATTGAAGACAGAATTATTAGCCCCATGAATTATACGTCCCCCCTGTTTACTTTTTTCCCCAATTGCTGTTTGATGGAGAGAAGATTTTTTTCTACACATTTTTAAAAATTATAGTTAATAACTCATCTCTAACAACTGATTTATTTTATCTTTGCCATGATGACAATAAATAATATTTGACTAGATATTTGTCAAGACACTTCTATACAGCTAATAATTTTGTCCTTAAAATGTTTTTTTAAACTGTTTTTATTCTAGCTGAAATAAAACAAATAAGACTTTCTCCAGAAGAAAAAATACTACCAGAAATACTGTGAAAATGTCCTTGCTTTGTTAAACATCATTTGGGAAATATTAAAAAAAGAAAAAAAAATTAAAGGAGCGCAAATAATTCTGACTTCAACTGTATGTATATATATATATATATATATATATATATATATATATATATATATATATATATATATATATATATATATTAGGGATGTAACGGTATTGTAAATACCGTCATACCGCAAAATTAATTTTTTTTCGATATTACCGTAGTCGCATGACTCGGTAAAACTATAGGTCTTCTAAGAAAATTTGCTCAGGCGAATGAAGCGAACGGGAGATACCGGAAACTACAATTCCCATCAGCCCAGGCTTGGCCATAATCCCTTGCGGTCTGTTGTCGCTACAGATCCAGTAATGCGGAAATGGAGTGTGCTGCTAGAAGCGAGGATCAAAAAGAGCTGGAAAACCCTAAAACGGGTGTTGTCGCCGCGCGCGTACTGAATAGTGGTGTTGTCGCGCGAGTTCTTATCAGCTGTGTTGTCACGCGCGTACTGTAAAGCGGGGACGGAGGGTATGTCGCGTCGCGGGGGCACTTTTGATCATTTTGGAAGGGAACTTTCTATCCAAGACTAAAAAGGGCATGTGCACTGCACAGGTTGAGCACTGTGTGTGCACGTGCCTGCAAGTTGGGGAATACGACTAATCAGTCATGGGGACTGCAGAAACACAGCACACTGTTCAGATTGATGTAGACATGAGATCTCTATCTCACTCATGGTTTGTCCTCTCAAGTGGGGAAAAGACAATGCACAACGTTACCCATTGCTAACAACCTGGGCCAAGTCATATCTCTCTTGTCCCAGAAACCTCAGTCCCAAATGAGAGGGTTTTTTTCTGTTGCAGGGGACATTGTAAATGCCCAGAGATACCAGCTTTTACCAGATTATATTTATATGATAATTTTCCTTTAAACCCATCTCTATCTAAGTGAGTGAGTGATTAAATGTTGAATGTGATGAGTTTTCAACAATACTAAATTGAAACTTAATTTTTTTACATGGTTTAATATTTTTTTGTTATTAAAATTGAAGTTCCTGTTTCAAAGCTTACAGATAGATGGCTAATTTGTATGTCATTGACACTTTTGGCACTTTTTTGGAGTATTTTCATAAGTTTTGTTTTTTCCTGTAAATGATTCAATAAATACCGTACCGTGACATTCATACCGAGGTATTACCGTACCGTAAAATTCTGATACCGTTACATCCCTAATATATATATATATATATATATATATATATATATATATATATATATATATATATATATATATATATATATATATATATATATATATATTAGATTAGATTCAACTTTATTGTCATTACACATGTACAAGTACAATGCAACGAAATGCAGTTTAGGTCTAACCAGCAGTGCAATAGCAGCAAGTGCAGGATACAGGAATAAGTTATAAAGTGCAGTTATAGAAGAACCATTGTGATATTTACAGATGGATGTACTATCAACATTTTATACAGGTTGTATTAGCTATGAACAGATTTACAATATATGAATATATGTGCAGGTTGCTATTAATAATCAGTAGTGTGCAGATAAGCATGATTACAAGTGTATATGTACAATGGGTGTGTACATAATTACAAATGTCCATGTGCAGTGGGTATGTACAGTTCAAATAAGTAAATCAGTGCAATGTGGTGAATATGTGCAAATTTTAATGTGCAAATGTTAAACAGTGCAGTGATTGTGAGGAGTATAAGTTAGAGGAGAGTGGGGGGTGAATTGGGGGGGCAATGAGTCAGTGAGGAGCAGAGTTCAAGAGTGAGGCAGCTCCTGGGAAAAAGCTGTTCCTGTATATATATATTAATGATTGCAGAATAAAATAGTTCTGATTAATGTATAAAATCCCTGATACAAAGTTTAAATGTATGGCAATTATTTGCTTTATCAAATATATGAATATAGTATTTGTTTATTTTATTAATGCTTTCACTTTCACTTGTTGCTGAATACAATCATTTAATTTCATTGTAGGTTGTAATTCATTTAATCTACAGTTTATTTACAATATACAGTTGTCAGAATTGTTAGCCCCCCTATTTATTTTTTCCCACAATTTCTCTTTACAGAGAGCAGATTTTTTTTTCAACACATTTCTAATCATAATAGTTTTAATAACTCATCTCTAATAACTGATTTAATTTATCTTTGCCATGATGACAGTAAATAACAACTCTTTAGATATTTTTCAAGTAACTTCTATGCAGTTTAAAGTGACATTTAACTAGGTTACTTAGGCTAACAAGGCAGGTTAGGGTAATTAGGCAAGTTATTGTACAACAATGCTTGGCTCTGTAGACAATTGGAAAAAAAAATCTAGCTGGGGTCTTATAATTTTGAACTTAAAATTAAAAACTGCTTTTATTCTAGCCGAAATAAAACAAATAAAACTTTAACCAAAAGAAAAAAAATATTATAAGTCATACGGTGAAAATGTCCTTGCTCTGTTAAACATAAATAAATAAATAAATAAATAAATAAATAAATAAATAAATAAATAAATAAATAAATAAATAAATAAAATTCAAAGGCAGGCTAATAGTTCTGATTTCAACTGTGTAATAAATTGTGTTGCTCGATTTGACATTTTATCAATTATTTTTACTTATTTTGTTAAAATGTGTTAAAACTAAAAATCCTATTAGATCTGAATCGAGATTGATCTTATCTGTCTGTCAGTGTGTGTGGTGTGTGTCAGAGTAATAGAGTTCTGTGTCTAAAGATAGACTCGACTGCATACCTCTCTCTCTCACTCTGTGTGTGTGTGTGTGTGTGTGTGTCTCCAGTAAACATTCCTGCTGTCCTCCCCAGTCAGCCGAAAAGATGACTTCATCAACACACACACACACACACACACACACACACACACACACACACACACACACACACACACATCAAGTGCCTCTTGCTTTTTGTATTTGTTAATAGAAAAAGCACAGTGTTTGAAACAGAACGGGTACTTAGCTGATTGACTGAATTGTTTTGAAAGCTGTTTGTAATCGGAGTGTTTTCTGTGAAAGAAATGATCATAGTATGAATTTCACTGTATAATCTGCTTACCCCGGTCAGAGAGAGAGAGAGAGATTGTCTTACACTGTCAAGTCCAGTCTTTTCCACACATTCGAAAGCTCTGATCTGTTAAGTAATTGAAAACATTTACACTTGTTGCTGCCAAATGAGGGGAAAATGCTGAATAAATGGGGAATAAATGAAACAAATGAGAAAGAAACACAGCAGAATAACCAACAATCTTAAAAGGATTACAAAATGTCTCTAAAATAAAAACGAAAACTCAAATCTAACACACAAGATAAATTACTGAAAATATTAAAATGACCACAACTGCCTTGAAAAAATTAAAAGAAAAATAGCTGGATTCGGTTCAATTCAAACCTGGTGTGTAACATGACTTATTCGTTTACAAAGCAATTACAAGTGCATATTATGAAAGCCAAATGAACACTCACCAAGTGCAAATGAGGCAAATTGGTGAATGACTTGGTCTTTGGTGAATAAATATAACAAATACAAAAAGAAAAAAGAAAACAACTATAATCATAGTGATAAAATTACAAAAAGGCTAAATACAATCTAAAAAACACAATACCTCCATGATGACAAGCCTATAGAAAAATGGCTTCTGTTTAAATCAAACCTGGTGTGGCAAGACTTATTCATTTATAAAGCTATTAAAATGTACAAAATGAAGTCAGAATTATTAGCCCCGCTCTATATTCTTTCCTCCAAATTCTGTTTAACAGAGAGCAGATTTTTTCAACACATTTCTAATCATAATAGTTTTAATAACTCATTTCTCATTACTGATTGATTTTATCTTTGTCATGATGACAGTACATAATATTTGACTAGATATTTTTCAAGATACTAATATTTAGATTAAAGTGACATTTAAAGGCTTAACTAGGTTTATTAGGTTAACTAGGCAGATTAGGGTTAATAGGCAAGTTATTGTATAATGATGGTTTGTTCTGTAGATTTTCGGGAAAAATTTTGCTTAAGGAGGCTAATAATATTGACCTTAAAATGGTTTTAAAAACTGCTTTTATTCTAGCCGAAATAAAACAAATAAGACTTTCTCCAGAAGAAGAAATATTGTAGGAAATACTGTGAAAAATTCCTTGCTCTGCTAAACATCATTTGGGAAATATTTAAAATTGACAGCAGGGTTAATAATTTGACTTCAACTGTATGCTGTCAAAAGGGAAATAAATGAACAAAATTAAACAAAATTAAACAAAAGTTATAACAACTACACGTTTCATTAATTTAAATGAAAGAAAACATGCCCTTTGTGAATAAACGAAACAAAGTAAAACAGTTTATAATAAATAAAATACAAAACACTATCTAACGATAACAAATATTATTGGAAATATCAATTTTACCACAACCTGCAATGTGGCAACAAGTTCATTCTGAAAACTGAACTATAGAATAATAAATAAATTAAGTGAATAAATAAATAAAGTGAAAAATAAATAATATGGACAAACAATGTTTGATTATTTTTTCAAAAAGTTATTTACATTTTAAAAAATAAAATAAAATAAAAATATAAAATAAATATTGATAATATATGAAAAACTTTTTAAAAGCTAATGATTACCAGCACAAGATAAAAATAGTACATTGAAATGTATTGTTAAATAAAATGTAAAATATAAAAGGAATAATATATAGATACAAAGTAACCTAAAAAGTACATGTGGTTTGTTACCAAGTTAGTTTACAATATCATCCAGGAAAATTTATCACTTCAAACCATTAAAAGGTCAGTAAAAGTGAATTTCAAACTTTTCAACATCAAAAGTCATTAGGGGTCATCGTATATTATCTCATAATGCAATTCAAAAAAGCATAAATAAAAAAACAAAAAACAAACCACAAAAGGTTACAGACAACTGTTCATTTATGAGTATACAAAGAATTTTTTGGCTGTTGCAAACTATACAGTAAGACTTTATTGCCCAGAGCCACACATTTGAATGGTCAAAATAAAATAAAATAAAATATATAAAAAAATAAAATATGGACAAAGTTAATGTTTGTTAAAGTTAAAGTAATGGTAAACTACAATCTCTTTAAAATAAAAAATAAAATAAATAAATAAATAAATAAATAAATAAAAATAGTAATAAAATATGCACAAATCTAATGTTTGGTTCATTTTATCAGAAGACTAAACTTTTTGAAATAAATAAATGAATAAATGAATAAATCATCATCATCAAATATGCACAAACCTAATGTTTGGTTCATTTTTTTCAGTAGGCGTAAAAAGAAAACTACACTCTTTTTAAAGTAAAAAAATAAATAAATAAATGAATAAAAAAATAACAATAACAACAAAATAATAACAATAAGAAGAAGAAGAAGAAGAAGAAGAATGATAATAATAATGAACAAATATGCACAAAGCTAATGTTTAGTTTATTTTTTCAGTAGGTGTAAAAAGTAAAATACACTCTTTTTCATTCATTTTCTTGTCGGCTTAGTCCCTTTATTAATCCGGGGTCGCCACAGTTGAATGAACCACCAACTTATCCAGCAAGTTTTCACGCAGCCGATGCCCTTCCAGCCGCAACCCATAATAATAATAATAATAATAATAATAATAATAATAATAATAATAATAATAATAATAATAATAATAATAATAAAATAAAATAAATATACACAAACCTAATATTTGGTTAATGTTTTTTGGTTGAATTTAAATGACACTTTTTTAACCCTAACTGTTGCATTTGTTCATTTTTTATTACTGTTTTTTAAGGGGTTTTTCACCTTATGACAGTATTAGGACAGTAGCAAAGCATTGGGAGCAGAGAGAGGAGACGGCATACAGTACCACTATTCTATTGGCGCCCACAACATTTGTTCATTTTAAGCTAAAACCCGGAATCTTTTAGAGTGTAGTTTTGCTAGCCTTGTTCCATTTATTCACACTTTCAAACTGCATTATGCAACCTGATCTCAGCTCCGGCAGCTTTTGATGCTGAAAGGTTTTACAAAGTGATTTTTATTGACATTTTTGTAGTTCTGAATGATAAATTTGTCTGGGTTGCTCATATAAATGATGGTATACCGAAGCTGCCAGTACTTTTTCTGTTATTGCAGGGATTTATTTTGCCGAGTAATGTGCTTTACATTAAATCCAAATCAGTTCTGGCATCTTCGAACAACCTTTACATTTCAAACTGAATGGCTTATCCATAACAAATATGACAGAAAAATAAAAAATAATAATAATCTGACCACTATACACCGTAAAAAAAGGCAATTAGTTACTTTTAGGGGTGTAATAATATTTAGTAATATCAAGAAACCACAAAACATAAATGTGATGATATGTGTTGCTGATGCAAACTATATGATTTGCAATATTGAGCTTGTTTTATTTATTTATACACTCTAAAAACCGTTGAGCAATTTATTTAACCCAATGGTGGAGTTAAAAATATTTGGTGCATTGTTAGATTATTTTTAACATCTGTTGGGTTAATTATTACAGTTTTTCTCAGTCACTTTGGTGCATGTCTCACAGCAAGAAGGCCGCTGGTTCCAGTCTCAGCTGGGTCAGTTGGCGTTTTTGTGTGGAGTTTGCATGTTCTCCCTGTGTTCGTGTGGGTTTTCTTCGGGTGCTCCAGTTTCCCCCAGTCCGAAGACATGCGGAACAGGTGAATTAGGTAAGCTAAATTGTCCGTAGTGTATGAGTCTGAATGAGTGTGTATGGCAGTTTCCCAGTGATCAGTTTCAGCTAGAAGGGTTTTCGCTGCGTAAAACATATGCTGGATAAGTTGGCGGTTCATTACGCTGTGGAGACACCAGATTAATAAATGGACTAAGCCAAAAAAAAAAGAATGAATGAATGATATTCATCTGCACAGTTGGCAATCTCACATAAGATATGTTCATGTTTCCGGCGAGCGCGTGAAGTATAAAAATCTTCACAGTTCTCGGCTGCGCATGCGCACTATGCGGAGACTCGCGCTAAGCGCACACACAAAGCTAGCGACACAGCGACAATGTCTGTTGCAACAAACACAACAAGTTGTTTTCTTGTATAAGTAGAAACGTAAGCAATCTGGCTAAGTGAAAGTATCTTTCAAAAGTGCATTAACTGCAATCAAAAGTAATGGAAGGTTTTTGACTGCCTAGCTAATAACGGTAAAGTTTCATCATCCACATCATTATGCCAGCAGTCAATCACTTAAATTAGTATAACATTAAGGGCTATATTTTGACAGTCCATGCGCAAAGTGCTTCAAGAGTTCCCACTTAGATATGCTTGGCACTTATAGCAGGTTTGGCATGCTGTCCCGGGAGAGAACCCTGAGCTCGAAGATATTAGAGCCCAGGGCCCGGAGATATTTCAGCCCAGGAGATATTTAAGGCCCAGGTAGGTCTCGATCGCTCCCCCTTTAGAAGGGGAAAAAAAGGAGGAGATGGGGTGGAAGGGGGGATTCTTCCAAAACGAAGATAGAGCAATAAGTAGAAAGTGATCCATTTATATTAAGCTAGGATCATTCTGATTGGATTATTACTGATTACGGATGAGTGGCCAGCGGTGCACAATCATATCACGTGCTCCTCTCAAAATTAGTTTATGAAACTTCACAAAGCGTTAAGGGAGTGTCTGAATCCACTTTTGCTATTTTAAGGACGGAAAAATCCCCTTTGCTCCGTGGCGCATGGTCTAACAGGGTTGAGCTTATTTTCTAAATCAGTTATAGGTGTGTTTTGAGAATAAATCAATCAGAGTCTCACCTTTCGTTCCCTTTAAGAGTCAGTTGCATTGCGCTATAGCGCATTTGCTATTTACATGGCGGACTTAGAAGGTGGACAAACTGAATGCTTCACTAGCGAGAAAACAGTTAAACAGAGCATCTGCAGCGCCAGAATGATAGAATGAGCCTCCTCATTCGTTACTTTCACTTTCACTCTCGTGGATAGCGAAATGTGCTGTACGCACAGACATCTATTAGCCTACATAATTAATTTAGTTAGTTAAGCACAAAGATTTCGCAATTCAGTTCTAATTTTCAGCAAACAAATAAATACACAGTAGTAACGAAGTGTGGTCAAAAAGCTGAGCATATCCTAATACACATGCTGTGCCCCATATGGTCTAAAACCTGACAGGTGGGCAAAACTAAGCTTGTTTTTAATATATCAAATATAAGTATGCATATAATAATAATGGCCCTTTAATAATACCCATCCCTAGTTTGGACTAGGGTTGTAACGGTATGAATTTTTCACGGTATGATAATCGTCTAAAACAATACCACGGTTTGACGGTTTCGCGGTATACGGTATGTTACAAATGTTACAAAATAATAGAACAGTGAAGCAAATTTGACTTTTTCCAAATAATATATTTTTAGTTACTATAAACAACACTACTTACAATGAACAAATAAAAATAAGAAAATAATAAATAATGTGTCAAAGTCCAAATAAAGTCCAAATAAACATGGTGCAAATCCTCAGTAAAAAATAGATATAAATATTTACTATACTATAAATAGTTACATAACGAAACTAGATTCAATATGGAACATCCTTAGGTTTTATGTGCCAGCATGGATATGGTTGTCTGTGGATATGGATTTGGATATGGTTGTCTGCAATGCAGACAAACAGCTGCATCTTCATTTGCGTCTTTTGAAAACAGCAAGAGCAGCAGTTCGTCTTTGCTGTGTAACTGTTTTGTCATGTTTCTGTGCTGCTGTGCATGCAAAAGTACTTAGTATGAGAATTATTTCATGCAAAACTTTTTTTTTGCGTTTCATTTAGCCGCGCATAAATGTATGCCTATCTCTCATTCCGTGTTGTTCAAAAAGCTTGGTCCACAAACAAAAGCGAAACCTATGCTTATTGGTTGTGATATAGCGAGTTTGAACCAATCTGGGCATGGAGGAGGGACAATGCATCAATGTATCATGTCTGACTTGTCCGGAGACACAGTGACGAGCGTTTCTTTGTCAAATCAGCGTTGTCAAATGTTGATGACGTAACCGCACTGATTCCGGAGCCTCTGAAAGTCCGCGAATGTTATGTGATACAACACTGGAAAGCTGAGATTCTCTTCTTTATGCCAATCTTTGAATTGTATGAATCGGATCAGCGGATCAAAAGTTATTAAACATTTAAGAGCAATACTTATTTTTAGCCGTGGGCGGCTGTCTCGGTCTTTAAGGGTTAAAACCGTTGATATGCAATTGTTCATGGTATGATAATCGTGCACGTTCAAATCGTGGTAAACCGTCATACCGGTATATTGTTACAACCCTAGTTTGGACAGTGGAGAAAACCGGAGCACCCGGAGGAAACTCAAGCCAACAAGTGAAGATCCTGCAAACTCCACACAGAAATGCCAACTGTCCCAACGGAGGGTCAAACCAGCGACCTTCTTGCTGTGAGGCAACAGTGCTAACCACTGAGCCACCAAAACCTGATTAACTTACTTAAAATAAGTTAAAGTAAAACATTTGTAGTCATGACATTTGGTCATAGCACCTTTTTTCAGTGAATGAATCATGTGTATCCTGCTTATTTTAACAGTGCATGAATATTAGATTTGTGCACTGTTAAAAAAACGTATTTGTCACGATCGAGTCAAAAATCTGCATTCGTCACGCTCTCGCCTCACGTCAGCCTCCAGGAAAACAGATTCACTTGTCTTCTCGGAGCTGCGGCTATTCACCCGTGAATCAATTAATGAAACTACAGGGAACTAATTACCACATATTAAGACGTATAGCGTGTTACACCGAGCTCTGCTTCCCGCTGATACCAGCAATACAGTTTAAAGTTCAAAGTGCTATTTTCGTTTCCCAAGAGATCCGTTTCAAGCCAAACGCACAAATGAGAAGTTCTTTAAAACTGCACTCAAGAAGAAAAAAAAAAGTGAACAAACGCCCCCAAGAGCAGCTCCACATTCATTTTACAGCTCTATACTCTTACTGTCAACTGTTGACTCACATCTTATATGAAATACCATAATAAAACATAACTCTATTAAGTCTAGGAGCATCTAAAGTCATAAAATGCTCCTCTTGGACCCTGTAAGTGATACTAAAACAATATCTGCAGATGAAATGATTCATAGAGCCGGAGCCAGGCTTTGCGTTAGTTAACCTAAGTTACGTGCCAAATTCTCCATTAGCCCTTTTAAAAAGTAGTCGATGACAATCTCTCATCTCTTAATTAGCATACATGGCGCTCTCCTAATTTCCAGCTGATGTCATTGGCTGCATAATTAGCAGCGATGCACGTTTGTGGTTGTGAAGGAGACCGTGTTTCGGGTTTTGAAGGGGTCAGAAAAACACATTAATTAAGGGAATGCATGCAGGGAAAATTTTTGGACTAATTCTGATAGCTGATCAGTATAATAAGTGAACAGTCTGTAAGATAGTTTCTGGTCTTACAGCGTAGAAAGCATTAATTTATTCACTAAAAATGGCTAGAATGAACCATATATCAGAATATAAGCAAATATTTCATTTATTTGAGGACTGCCAGACACTCAAAACCTCAAACTATTAAACTATTTATTTTAAATGAGCCGAAACAACGCAATTCTTCAGGTTTTTTTGGGGACAACTTAATGGTTTTATGTTCAATCCACTTACATTTGTTTGTTTAACTTAATGGATTTGTGTTGGAGACGCAGTGGCGCAGTGGGTAGCACGTTCGCCTCACAGCAAGAAGGTCGCTGGGTCGCTGGTTCGAGCCTCGGCTCAGTTGGCGTTTCTGTGAGGAGTTTGCATGTTCTCCCTGCGTTCGCGTGGGTTTCCTTCGGGTGCTCTGGTTTCCCCCACAGTCCAAAGACATGCGGTACAGGTGAATTGGGTAGGCTAAATTGTCCGTAGTGTATGAGTGTGTCTGGATGTTTCCCAGAGATGGGTTGCGGCTTGAAGGGCATCCGCTAGGGGTGTAACGATTTATCGTTGTACGATTTATTGCGATGCAAAAATGTCTCAATATGCATCGTGGCGTTATGACGATTTGATCACGATATGACGTCTGTTTTCTCTTATTAGTTGAGCTGTTTGCACGTGAGCTACGTTCCACCTGCTGTCGCACGTGAGTTCAGATTCCAGCAGCAGTAATGTTAGCAGACCAAGATGAGTGGAGCTGAAATAGAGGATGGCCCATCCTCTCAATATCAGACGTCTGGCAACATTTCAGTTGTACAGTCATTGCTTTAGACCAGTGGTCACCAAACTTGTTCCTGGAGGGCCGGTGTCCTGCAGATTTTAGCTCCAACCCTAATCAAACACACCTGAACAAGCTAATCAAGGTCTTACTAGGTATACTTGAAACATCCAGGCAGGTGTGTTGAGGCAAGTTGGATCTAAACCCAGCAGGGACACCGGCCCTCCAGGACCGAGATTGGTGACCCCTGCTTTAGACTATTCCGCTTTTTGACACTCATACTGGGTCAAACATCCTAAGTTTTAAAGTCTTCACAGTGATTTACATACTTTGCACAGCGACAGGGATACCTCCTAATGGTGTTGAAAGAGTCACATACTGTATTTATAAGGTACAATTCACCCTAAAATATCATTCTGTCTTCATATAATGATGTATTGGCAAAATCACACATGACGTGAGCTGACCGTGAGCTGTTACTACAGAGGGCGGACTATGATAGCGCGCGCGTGCGTCTGCTACAGTGAACAAAACCTGCAGGTTGTGGCTAACAGGTAATAAAGTAGTAAACAACATTCAGTTTGTGGAACAGAGTGATCGTTCAGGAGCCGCGTGGGAAGTATGAACAGCAGTGGAAATGAAATCGAAAGCGTGCACATTATTTAAATAATCCTATCACATTTTAGAGTTATGAATACGACGAGCATGAACTCTTTTGAGTACAGAGGTACACAAAAATGCACGTCAACATGATACACTTGATAGCGCCGACATCAGCGACGCCGAAGAAATAGTAAACCTGCCTAAACTGCTGAAAAGAGTCACGACTGTCCTGTGTAATGAAAAGACAGCCACCCTGTCACTCATCATGCCCAACATGAAGACAGCCATCCATAAAAACCTCTCAGACAGATACACATAAGTTCAGGAAAATCTTATAGAACTGCTGATTACCTGGAAATGTAGAATTTTTTTTTTTTTTTTTTTTTGCACACACAAAAAAACGCAAGTGACCAAGCAAAGCCTTAAGCTCTTACTGTTAAATTCAATTGAATTTAATCATTTCAATAATATTTAATAAGAAGTTTTTTAATTGTTTTATTTTCCAGAGACAGTCCTGTTTGTTTTCTTAAAGAAGGTTCAGTTTAACAAGTTGAAACAAAAGAAATACATAAAAAATAGTTTACTTGGTAATTAATTTTTTTTTCTTTAATAAAATTTGCATTTCAGTTTAATTTTCAATTTTTTTTTCCAAATATTGTGATACATATCGAATCGTGAACATTATATCGTGATACACATTGTATCGTGAGCTGAGTGTATCGTTACACCCCTAGCATCCGCTGCGTAAAAACTTGCTGGATAAGTTGGCGGTTCATTCCGCTGTGGCGACCCCGGATTAATAGAGGGACTAAGCTGCCAAGAAAATGAATGAATGAATGAATGAATTGATTTGTGTTGAAACAACATTATTTAATTGTGTGTATTATGTGTGTTACAGCTAGTTAACTTAATAATTTTAGGGTTTACTCCCTTTTAGATAAAATAAAAAAAAAATCACTTTGAAAGCAAGGGTTTACTTACTTTTTTTAAAGTAAAGACAACTAATCACCTTTTACAGTGTAGAAAGCATTTATTTCTTCATTTAAAATAGCTGGAGTGAGACAGAAATCGGAATTTACACAAATATTTTATTTCTTTTAGTATTGGCACGCACTCAAAAACGATTTATCTATGTACCGGGTATGGTGTGAACACAGCATTATAGACGCACACACACCGCATGATGTAATATAAACCCAATCAGAGTAACATTAACCTATTTTGCTCACCAGATCTGTTATGGATGAAGGCTAAATTATAATTAAACTTGACAAAAGAGAGCGATAAAGATGTAGCGCGTTGTATTTTTAAGCTACAGTCAAAGAAAACGCAGCCAGGAATTAATATCAACCTCTACATGAACAGATGACATTTGAACAGAATGTTTGTTGAAACATACGCAAAAATTTCACAATAAACACAATAAATTGAACAAAAGATGTAACTAAACATACCTTATGCCTCTTCAGAGTGACGATGAATAAATTTGTAATCTGTAAATCTTGCATTTTGCGCTCTGAAGCGATTTTGAACATGCCTCGTGCAGTAGCTGCCCAGTAAAGCACAGTAAACAATTTCAAAATAAAAGTCCAACAGTAATAGTAGGTGAAATATACGCTTAAAAATAAACAAGGGAATAAAATTATTACTGTTGCCTCACTAGAAAACGTTTGGCCTATCAAATGCCCCATGAGGTGTGCATATTAATGATATCAGATTTTTTTATGATCTCAAAGCTTGATGACATGGCTGCTCGTCAGGTCTGGATAAACGACCCAAATTAGTCTAACATGCAAATTTGGAGGACATTGCCCGTGAGTCTCATCACAGTTTGTTTTGTCTTCTGATCGGCTCATTGTCCACCAGGGTTTTACACTCATGGAATTTACATGAAAACAAAGAAACTGGTGTCTTAGGCTTACAGTATGCGCTTTTGCGTATACTGATCTTTTAATATACTGCTTTGCCTTGGTATACCCAGATTGTCATTATAGGGCACATTTAATAGTACTGAAATAACTAACACTAAATATTTACAAGGCAAAAATGGTCTCAGAGTATATAAATGACCTCTCATCTACAGATAACTTTATCTAGCAGATTGGGCTTGCAATTTTCCAGATTTCCAATGAATTCTTCTTAAATCCGGTGTCAATAAACAAACTAAAATGTGTGTGAAAATAGGGCTGTAACTAACACAGAGCTACAAGAGTCAAGAAAAGAACAGCGCGATAATCTCTAAATGATCTCTTTTTTTCACAAGATTGAGAAAATATATGATATTGCAAAAATGCATGGAGGATATCATAATTAATCTGTTCATAATAAACAAAACACTTGAATGCACTCAAAGACGCATGCAGAGGCCTAATTCAGTCTCTGTGCTCATTTAATTAACAGACTGAATAAACATCACAATTAGTCCATGACAGCATGCTTTTACAAGGGAAAATAAACATCTATCATTTTATTGCTCTATCCGTCCATCCATCTATCATTTCATTGCTCTATCCATCCATCTATCATTTCATTGCTCTATCCATCCATCCATCCATCTATCATTTCATTGCTCTATCCATCCATCTATTATTTCATTGCTCTATCTATCCATCCATTTATGGTTTCATTGCTCTATCTATCCATCCATCTATCGTTTCATTGCTCTATCTATCCATCCATCTATTGTTTCATTGCTCTATCTATCCATCTATCATTTCATTGCTCTATCCATCCATCTATTATTTCATTGCTCTATCTATCCATCCATTTATGGTTTCATTGCTCTATCTATCCATCCATCTATCGTTTCATTGCTCTATCTATCCATCCATCTATCGTTTCATTGCTCTATCTATCCATCCATCTATTTTTTCATTACTCTATCTATCCATCCATTTATGGTTTCATTGCTCTATCTATCCATCCATTTATGGTTTCATTGCTCTATCTATCCATCCATCTATCGTTTCATTGCTCTATCTATCCATCCATCTATCGTTTCATTGCTCTATCTATCCATCCATCTATTTTTTCATTACTCTATCTATCCATCTATCATTTCATTGCTATCTATCCATCCATCTATCATTTCATTGCTCTATCTATTGATCCATCCATCTATCATTTCATTGCTCTATCCATCCATCCATCTATTGTTGCATTGCTCTATCTATCCTTCCATCATTTCATTGCTCTATCTATCCATCTATCATTTCATTGCTCTATCCATCCATCTATCATTTCATTGCTCTTTCTATCCATCCATCTATCATTTCATTGCTCTATCTATCCTTCCATCATTTCATTGCTTTATCTATCCATCTATCATTTCATTGCTCTATTCATCCATCTATCATTTCATTGCTCTATCTATCCATCCATCTATCATTTCATTGCTCTATCTATCCATCCATCCATCGTTTCATTGCTCTATCTATCCATCTATCATTTCATTGCTATCTATCCATTTAACTATAATTTCCTTGCTCTATCTATCCATCCATCTGTAATTTCATAGCTCTATCCAGCCATCTATCGTTTTATTGCTCTATTTATCCATCCATCTATCATTTCATTGCTCTATCCATCCATCTATCATTTCATTGCTCTATCTATCCATCTATCTATCATTTCATTGCTCTATCTATCATTCCATTGCTCTATACATCTATCTATCATCGCTTCACCCATCCACTCATCTATCATTTCATTGCTCTTTCTATACGTGTATCATTTCATTTCTTCATCCATGCATCATTGCTTGATCTACCCATCAATCAACCTATCCATCCATCCATCTTTTATTGCATTGCTTCATCCTTCCAAGTATCCACCCATTTATCATTTCATTGTTCTACCCATCCATCCATCTATCAGATCATTGCTTCATCCATCCATCCATCAATTCATATATCTGTCAATCCATCCTTTTATTGTTTCATCCACCCATCCATACATCAGTCCATCATTCCATTGCTATACCGATTCATCTATCATGTTATTGCTTTATCCACCCATCCATACATCAATCCATCATTTCATTGCTCTATCCATCCATCTAATATTGCATTTCCTCATCCATCCATATATCCATCCGTCTATCCATCATTTCATTGTTCCATCCATCCATTTATCCATCAATCCATATATCCATTTATATTTTCATTGTTCAATCCATACATATTCTATTTTTCCATTCATCAACCCAACCATTTACCCATCTATCTATCTATCTATCTATCTATCTATCTATCTATCTATCTATCTATCTATCTATCTATCTATCTATCTATCTATCTATCTATCTATCTATCTATATATCTATCTATCTATCACTGTAATTTTATTACTCTATTCATTTATCCATCGATCATTTTATTGCTCTATTTGTCAATCCTTCATTTTAATGCTTCATCCATTCATCCATCCATTTATCGATCATTTCATTGTTTCAGTCATCCATCCATCCATCCATCCATCTCTGGAACAGGGTCAAAGATTGATCCTTGTCTCAAAATAAAAGAAAAAAAGGAAGGAAAATAACAACAAGGATCTACAGATTCCTTTGGTTGTTTTCTGTCTCTAATAAAAAGCTCCTTGTGCGCAGAAGACATTTTAAAAAGACAAAGATATCAGGAAAAAAGTTAGCTCGCTTTGGAGAAGTTCAAAGTCCAAACAAGTCTCTTTTTTCTCACTTTCGCTATCTTCAGCTCCGCCACCAAACGCTCCCCCAGAGAGACCAGCACAATGTGCGCAGATCACATGAAGACAAGCTCTGTATCCCGCTGAGGATTTCTCAAGCCTCAAACAAGTTTCTACACGAGCACCTGCTGCTGTTAATGAGACCATACCATCCGCAATGCATCTATTCACCAACGCAATCGCCATCATGCAGCTGAAGTCAAAATTATTGGCCCTCCTGTGATATTTTTTTTTCTTTCTCAAATATTTCCCAAATGACGTTTGACAGAGCAAGGAAATGTTCACAGTATTTTCTATAATATTTTTTTCTTCTTTATTTGTTTTATTTCAGCTAGAATAAAAGCAGTTTTTTATTTTTCAAAAACCATTTTAAGGTCAATATTATTAGCCCCCTTAAGCAGTATTTGTTTTCGATTATCTACAGAACAAACCATTGTTATAAAATGATTTTGATGATGATGAACGCCTGTGAGGAATGAGATGCTACGTTCTTCCCTGGTTCTTCCTGAGGGTCACATGACCTTCACATGTGTTTAACCGAAAATAGTTGAAACATTTACAGCATTCATACAACGATTTATTGTTTTTCCCCTTTTCACAATACATACAATCCATGAAGACTTTACAAATATATGTTGCACAATACAAATAAAAAAAGTTTATATGAATTTCAGCAAATAAACTAACCCAGGCTCGTTCTGAAAACGTAGTCCCTTGGACGTTTCTGAAATATGATCCGGAGGGTACGTATATTTGCAATTTTTGTTTTCGCGAATGCGCAAGAGGCGCTTTTTCGCATCTCAAATGTCTCTCGCAAGTGCCGTTCGCACACACGCTATTCTCGTGTGAACCCACCAGAGGCCACTGTCTGTCTGTCTGACTGACTGTGCGACCGGCCAATCGGCTGACCCACCCAGCCTCCTCCTTCCCTAAACCCAACCAATTTTACCGATTGACCCGCCCGCCCACTTACTTCCCTAAACCCAAACAACAATTTACAAAAGTCGTCCAGAAAAAGAAAAGCTCTCGTCTGATTTTTTTACCATGCTTTCGGGTTTCACCACGTTCTTGCCCTGTTACGAACTTGTTCGCTTTATTTTTTAGTTTCTGTTTTTGTCTTACCTGATTTCTGGAAGCACTCTTCCCCGGACTCGAACCCGGTCGCTGGGTCAACTCCTCCTCTCTGCATCTGAAAGTCTGTCGACGTACACGATGAGCTGACTGGACAAACTGGTTGCAGCGGGAAAGTTAAGCGGTCAGGCGGTAAGCACGAAAGGCCGTCATACCGCCCCGTAGCGTTCGCTTAAAAAAAACGATACCTCCCGGGACGTATTTCGTGGTCTCCAGAAACGTCCACGGGACTACATATTCAGAATGAGCCTGGGTTGAAATAAACACCCTGAATGTGTTTATGCCTTTAATAAGCTGTTCATGGTGATGTTTACATTCACCGTGTTAATTAGGGAAACTTCTGAGATAAATAAGTGATATCTCTGAACTTTAATAATAAATCTAAATAAAATGCTGCGCTTCCCACCTCTAGTCGCAATGACATCTGGGACTTCTCGAGCGGGTTTTGCGCTCAAGTCTGCATCGGTGTGTCCTCGATATCAAGAACACATCCGGGAACTTCCATGCGTCCTTTGTTCTTGCGGTCTGGAGTATTGGAACTAATATTTGGCAGATAATGACTACACAAGATCACGAGGACGCAAGATCGCTGAAGTACGCATGTTGAGAAACAGCCTCATTCTTTCTCCACTGCAGCAGGACTTTATAATCTATGCTGGACATTATTTCTGTTAAGTGACAAAACTTTTGTCCAAGCAAAGTCAGACCTTACTGTCCTAATTAAATAATTAGGAATCAAGGCATGATCATATTTTATTTTAGTAAAATAAGTGTAATCAAGAGGCCTTTACCTTTCATATAAGCCACTTCTCATACCAAATGACCAACTAAAAGTCAAGTTATTAACTTATTATTAGGGCAGTGATTCTGTTCATTTGTTTGAAAAGTGGATTTTCAATTGCTTACTGGAAGAAATTAGTTATTAAAACTATTATGGTAAGAAAAAATCTTCTTTCTATTAAACAGAAATTGAGGAAAAAATATAGAGGGAGGTTAATAATTCAGAAGGGGTTAATAATTATGACTTCAATCTTATATCACACTCGGCCAATGAGAAAACAACAGCACAATCAATTGGAAATACAGCAGAAATCAAGCACAACCTCATCAAATGCAGGATGCAATCGTGTTCTGACACGCACATCATGGATAGAGCATGCAAAACATGCAAGGTTTTTCTCTGCGAGCGTTTGATATTCCAGCAGGGATGCATTTTCATTCAGTATAAGCGATAAGAAAACCGTATGTGAAGCAGAACTGTGAACAAACTGGAAAAAGAGAGCCGATAAGCTCGACCAAAGAGCTCCAGCCAGGACAAAAAAAGGACTGTTGCATCTGCTTTGGTCCCTCAAATAACTGAGCTGTGCAAATATACAGAGGTTTGGATCACAAGACTTTTACATGCCCTATAAAAATCAAAACAGGAGTTCTGTGGCTTTTAGTCAACGTTTATCAATACGCTAGCGCAGTCTTAAAAGTTGACACCTTTTAGCAAATTATGTATTAAAATTTTACAGTCTTTTTCTTCTGGGAAATTGGCCACAGCAAGTTCAGCGATGAACACAAGTGAGTACTCCTCCCTCCACTTGTCCGTTCCCTCTTCTCGTCTTTCAACTATGGGCAACAGAGCATTTAGCCGCTCTGCTCCGCGGCTTTGGAACTCATTACCACCTGCCATCAGAAACATTGACTCCCTCACACTATTCAAATCAAAACTCAAAACTCACTTATTTAAGATGGCTTTTAATACTTAATTTTATCTGCACTATTGTTGTGTATATTTAATTATTTCTCTTTGTTGTTTTATTGCTCTTGTTGATTGTACGGTGTCCTTGAGTTGCTAGAAAGGCGCCTTTAAATAAAATGTATTATTATTATTACTTACTGAATACAGCGCAGTGCACACTAGGATGGCACGGTTTACTTGTCATTAGAACTGCGGCAAATTCATTTTTTCCAAATATTATTCCTAAATTCATTAATTTTCTTTTCTGTTGTTCTCTTTATTAATCCAGGGTCACCACAGCGGAATGAACCGCCAACTCATTTATTCAATATCTTTTCGGCTTAGTCCCTTTATTAATCCGGGCTCGCCAGTGGAATAAACCGCCAATATATCCAGCATATATTTTACTCAGTGGATGCCCTTCCAGCTGCAACCCAGCACTGGGAAACATCCATACAATTTAGCCTACCCAATTCACCTCAGCACATGTGTTTGGACCAAGTGTGCCGCAAGCCTGCGTTTGAGTGAAGGTCTCGGCCGTTAGATCGCCCCCTGGGGGCTGGCTGCAATACAAGTCATAAAGCCCGCCTCCTCCGTGTTAATGAAGGAGACTTGAGCCCAAATAAAAAAAATTATTACACTTGCAATAAAATGTCCCGAAAGATGGTTCAGGTCGATTAAGGCACTGGTTATTGTGCTGAAATAGGTGCAGATCTTCATTTTTGTAAACAGTTTGTTTTTAGCAGTAATTTAATGCTGGGCGTGTCATCGTGATTGACAGCTGTGATTGACAGTTTCTCAAAGCAGCGCGTCTGAGCTTCGGCAGGAGACTGAAGTGTTTTTATTCGATTTCTGTGTTATTTTACCATGATAAAATGAGTTCAGCAGTAAACTATAGTTTCTGACATACATGATCCTGGTGGAACACTGTTTATTCGCTGAGTTCAGGACTTTTTTCAGGCTTTATTAGTTTGCTGTTACACGCCTAGCCACCCAGATGGCAAAATACACTCGGACCAGTTCGGCTAGATTCTCGCCTGCCGGAGACTTACCCCTCAGAGCTCAGACTGACTCCCTCTGCTGGACCTACTCCGGATGCCTGGACTAACTGCCCGATTCCAGCCCGAGTCAATCGAGCCAGATGCGGCGGCCGAGCGAGCCGGCGCTGCCGCATGCGAGGCGGAATCAGCCCGCGACGCCGCGAGTAGGTTATGTGCTGCGGCCCGGAGCTGGCGCGATTAAATATAAAAAAACCCTCATATTTGTTAACGTTATTACATCCATTTGTGTTGATATGACAGCAAAAGCATGCTGAGAAGTTCGGGGGGCGTGGTTGATTTTACATAAAGCGTTTGGTTGGAAGCTCGACTCCGCTCATTTTCGCGGCTCCTCCACTGGCTCCATCAGACAGTCCTTCTGCGCATGTCAAGGCTCCAATTTCAGCAGTCTTTTGCGACAGTTTGTGCCCGTCAAGCAGGCGTTTTGCCCTCAAGGCGTTCAATGGGAAAAGGGGCTGTCGCGTCGTCCATATTTTTTACAGTCATTGGTTTGGACTTGTGGGGGAAACAGGAGCACCCAGAGGAAACCCACGCAAACACCGGGCGAACATGCAAACTCCACACAGAAATGGCAACTGACCCAGCCGAGGCTCAAACTAGCAACCTTCTTGCTGTGAGGAGAATGTGCTACCCACTGCGCCACCGTGCCTCTTTTTGAAAAAATTAGTTCAAGATTTATTTTAAAAATTATTTCAAGATGTAATTGCTATTCTCTCATGAAATGGTTCTGAAATTAGTTTTAACATCAAATGATGCTGTATGTCGTACTCTGCTAGCATCAAATTCCTTACAAATATTAACCTAATATTATTATTAATAAAGTTAGGAAAGGTTTAAGCATATTACAAGATCATAGTGAGCTGTGTTAACATTATTCTTACACAGCCATTCATGGTTATAAACTAGCCATCTGCAGCACCATCTGGTGTTAAACTCTAGCCTAGAGCTTCATCTGAGGTTAAAAACTCGCCTAAAGCAGTCTGCAGTTAAAACATAGTGTAGAGCAGCGTCTGCTGTTAAAAACTAGCCTAGAGCACTGTCTGCTGTTAAAAACTAGCATAGAGCAGCATCTGCTCTTAAAAACTAGCCTAAAGCAGCATTTGCTGTTAAAAACTAGCCTAGAACACCACCTGCTGTTAAAAACTAGCCTAGAGCACCATCTGCTGGTAATAACTAGCGTAGAGCACCGTCTGCTATTAAACACTAGCCTAAAGCACCATCTGCTGTTAAAAACTAGCCTAGAGCACCATCTGCTGTTAAAAACTAGCGTAGAGCACGGTCTGCTCTTAAAAACTAGCGTAGAGCACCGTCTGCTATTAAACACTAGCCTAAAGCACCATCTGCTGTTAAAAACTAGCCTAGAGCACCATCTGCTGTTAAAAACTAGCGTAGAGCACGGTCTGCTCTTAAAAACTAGCGTAGAGCACCGTCTGCTGTTAAAAACTAGCCTAGAACGTCTTCTGCTGTTAAAACCTAGCCTAGAGCACCATCTGCTGTTAAAAGCTAGCGTAGAGCACCATCTGCTGTTAAAAACTAACGTAGCGCACCATCTGCTGTTAAACACTAGCCTAGAGCATCAGCTTCTGTTAAAAACTAGCATAGAGCACTATCTGCTGTTAAAACTAGCGTAGAGCACCATCTGTGGTTAAAAACTAGCCTAGAGCACCATCTGCTGTTAAAAACTAGCATAGAGCGCCGTCTGCTGTTAAAAACTAGCCTAGAGCATCGGCTGGTGTTAAAAACTAGCCTAGAACGCCATCTGCTGTAAAAACTAGCCTAGAGCGCCATCTGCTGTTAGCAACTAGGCTAGAGCACTATATGCTGTTAAAACTAGCCTAGGTCGCTAAAAGTGGCACAATTACGGTCTCAACAAAGGCACATGTTTATACCAGAGATTGCTGGTTATCATGATAATTTCTATGCATCTGTTTTCAACATTAATAATAATGGTATATATTTTATTCATTTTTTCTCTGAGCAGCAAACGATCAATTTAAACAATGGTTTCCGAAAGATCAAGCGACTGAGGACTAAAGTTATAATGCTAAAACATTTTGAATTACAGAAATAAAAAACACATTTTAAAACATATTGAAATAGAAAAAAATAGTTATTTAAAATAGAAAAACAGTACGGCAAAAATGTCAAAATATAGCTTTTTTGTACTTTTAATAAATAAAATGCAGCTGTGTTAAATGAAAATATGCTTGACTGTAATTTTCAGAGCAACAAATAAACCGGAAATTATAATATATTTTGTATGATCAGTTGTTGTTGTTGCTTTTGCTTGAATAATCACATATTTATGTATTAAAATTCACCTAAACATTGAAAATAAAGTGTTTTTTTTTTCTGTGATAAAATCTGAAGGTCAGTCAAACTGCATAGACAGTGCTTTAAAGAAATAAACACTTAAAAGTCAAGCTATTATAATTATTAAATAGGTTTTTGTAGACTTTATCAATATTTAAAATATTTTAATTACACATACCAGCACATTTCTGGCTTACTTCATCACGACATCTCAAAGCAACTAATAAAGCTGCGCTGAATGGTTTGCTTTGAAGGTAAAGAAAACCCTAGAGTAAAAATGAAAGAGCCATGTGCCAAAAGAGGAGCACATCTGCCAATTTTTTAGTGACCCTGACCTGTCCTGTCTGTTTGGACTTCTATGAGACCACAGATGTTTGATGATTCTCTTTGAATTTGTCCACCTAAAATACATTTTATACCATGAAAGGATGTCTGCCATTTTTTAGATAATATTAATTAAAGATTTTTCTAAATTGTTACTGTAAAATTATTATTGATGTCTGGATTGTATGTGCTTTGAGTAAAATGTTCATTGGGCACACTTTACAATAAGGTTCATTAGTTAATGTTAATTAATGCATTTACTAACATGAACAAACAATGAACAAAACATTTACTACTGTATTTGTTCATGTTAGTTAACGTTAGTTAATGAAAATACAGTAGTTCATTGTTAGTTCATGTTAACTCATGGTGCATTAACTAATGTTAACAAGCATGGACTTGGATGTCAATAATGCATTAGTGAATGTTCAATTATGATTAATAAATGCTGTACATGTGTTGTTCATGATTAGTTCATGTTAGTAAATGCATTAACTTATGAACCTTTTTGTAAAGTGTTACCCTGTTCATTTGTGTTTTATTTGATAAATAATTTAATAAATAAAAAATATGTTTCCAGAGCCTAAATATTGAGAGAAAAAACAAAAAAAAATCCCAATATTTAATTTAATTTATTTAGATATATTTATATTAGATATTTAGTAGAGGTGTTAACCCACACTGGTCTCACGGTTTGGTTTGGTTACGATTATCATGCCATCGATTCGGTTCGATTCGATATCTCAGTGCATCACGGTGCATTGACAATTTTAAATTTGGGGGGGGGGGGGGGGGGGTATAACAAGCTGTCTGTAACAGCTGAGAGAAGAGGAAAAGTCACGTCAGCAGGTCAAATGGGCCACAGTGAGAGAGAGAGAGAGAGAGAGAGAGAGAGAGAGAGAGAGAAATGGAGTTTACGTTCATTTTCTCAATAGCAGTGAAACAGGAGCTTTTGCTGTAAGTGTCAGTGAAAGACTGTCCAGCAAACACACACGCAGTGAAATTGTGCACAGTTTCTTCGGTTTTAAGCAGTTGGAGAACTGTAAATACTCGCGCTTGCCTTCCTCATCGACACCCCTAATATCTAGATCAGGGTTTTTCAAAGTCTAAGACAGTGGGCCTCCCTTTTGACACAACTTATCCATTGGCGCCCCCTCCTCCCAAACACGCATGCGCACACGCACACAAAAAAAATTCTGGAGGTTTTTCTGATACCTCTTCATGCTTGGTTTCAAGGTGTCGCCCAAGTTTAGCGGGTCTCATGCTGTCATTAGCCAAAATATCTTGACCAACCACACAAAAAGGTCGTGGTTCATCAGCTGGTCCTGTCCACGTAAATCCTAAACTCAAATAGTGATCATCATATCGTCATCTTTTGGGTTTAAGCCCTGAACTTGAAAGCTTTGAATCAGGGGGTCTCAGAAACCGATCCATTGTATTAGCAGGCATATATCTGTATTGGTGGGCTTGCCAAACAGAAGCGAATTCACAGCTATGCCTTCTGGGTAAAAAAGGTTTTCTTATTTTTGACGTATTATTTTTTTTTTTAGCTTTGTTTAAATAAAATGTTTAAAAAAATAAAAAATACATATAGTAATTAAACTTAATAATTATATTTTTATTATATTATTTTTTTTCCAGCGCCTCCCCTGACATGCTCTGGCGCCCCCCAGGGGAGGCGCGCCTCACACTTTGAAAACCCCTGATGTAGATCAAAATATCAATTTTCTTCAAGTTGAGATAGACATTTGGAAGGTTTTGCGTATGTAGCCTGTATCACTGGTAGAGCTGTGGTGAACTGTTTGCGAAAACAACAGTAGATGGAACTCTAATTGTAGTTGGTGCTTTAGCCTAGTTTTTTTTTACAGTAGATGGCTCTCTAGGCTAGTTTTTAACAGTAGAAAGTAGGGATGCACCGAAATGAAATTCTTGGCCGAAGCCGAATAATAATGAATTGCTTGGCCGAAGGCCGAATACCGAATGCGGTGTTTTGCATTTTTTTCCATTTAGTTTGCCAATTTTTTCACCATTACAATAATTAAATAGTAAAAATTTGCTTTTTACTATTTTGTGTTGCTTTTCAGAGAAATAAATCAAATTAAAGCTGCAAGCAGCGATGATAGGGACCTCGCACCCGGGCTCACCGCCGTCTGGTGGCCTCAGGATGACAGAGAACAGCGAACAATATTAATTTAAGCCGATGTATATAAAGAACCCGAGAAAATCACAAATTTAAGTCAAACTTCCTCCTGTCACCAGGTGGTGCTATGACTGTGACTCAAGATTGGCATGTAGATGTCTTCAGTAGAGGAATCTTATCCACCATGTGAATTTTCAGCCAGATCAGACATTGTGTGGCTGAGTTATAAGCCAAACTACCTTCTACCAGCAGGTGGCACTATGAAAGACTCAATATAATTATGTAGATGTGCACGGGAGAGTACTTTCATCAACCATGTGAAGTTTCAGGCTGATTGGATATTGTGTGGTTGAGTTATAATGCAAACTACCTTCTGCCAGCAAGTGGCGCTATAACTGACTCAAGATTGGCATGTAGATGCCTTCAGTAGAACAATTTAATCAACCATGTGAAGTTTCAGGCAGGTCAGACATTGTGTGGCTAAGTTATGAGCCAAACTACCTTCTGCCAGCAGGTGGCGCTATGACTGACTCAATATTGTTCTGTGGATGTGTTCAGGAGAGGAATTTTATCAACCATGAGAAGTTTCAGGCAGATCGGACATTGTGTGGTGTAGTTATAAGGACTTCCTGTTCCATGGCGAAGCGTTGAGGTTTTTCATGCCGCCACGGACTCACCCCTCTGCAAAAACTCTAGATCTTCACAATATATCATCGCTAGAGCTTTCAGATGACAAGACCCAATTTTGGTGCTGATACAATAAAATTTGGTGAAGTAGTATGTTACAATGTAAAACATGTCATTTCCTGTGGCCAGCTGGTGGCGCTATAACTGTATCTGGATATTGGCTTGTAAATGTGTTCAGGTCAGGACTCTTATCAAACCTGTGAATTTTGAGGCAGATCGGATAATGCATGCTTGAGTTATAACGACTGCCTGTTTTGTGGCGAATGGTCAAAGTTTGCGAGGCCGCCATGGACACGCCCATCTATAAAAACTCAAAAGCTGCGCAATTTAACATCGCCAAGGCCTTTAGATGACAAAACCAAATTCTGGTGTTGATCGGATAAAATCCCTTGGAGGAGTTCGTTAAAATACAACGCCTGGAAATGGCAAAAATGCCACTTATTCGCCGAAGGAAGTTAAAAATATCCTACTTCCTGTTGGGTTTGAGTTATGGCTCCAAGAGACTTTTTCGTATATTTTGGCATGCTTGAGGTGTGTGCCAATTTTCGTGCATGTGCGTGATTCGTAGATTGGGGGCTCGTCCGTTTAAGTTTTCTAGGTGGCGCTGTCGAGTCATTTTGCCACGCCCACTTCAATATTGTTATGAAGATGTGTTCAGGAGAGGACTTTTATCAACCTTGTGAAGTTTCAGGCAGATCGCACATTGTGTGGTTGAGTTATAAGGACTTCCTGTTCCATGGCGAAGCGTTGAGCCTTGTCGTGCCGCCATGGACACGCCCCTCTCCGAAAACTCTAAATCTTTACAATATATCATCGCTAGAGTTTTCAGATAACACCACTCAAATTTGGTGCTGATACGATAAAATTTGTGGGAGTTAGTTTGGTTCAGTGTAAAACATGTCATTTCCTGTGGCCAGCAGGTGGCACTATAACTATATCTGGATATTGGCATGTAAACGTGTTCAGGTCAGGACTCTTATTAAACGTGTGAATTTTGAGGCAGATCGGGTGATGCATGTCTGAGTTATAACGACTTCCTGTTTTGTGGCGAATCATCAAAGTTTGCGAGGCCGCCACGGACACACCCATCGACGAAAACTCTAAAGCTTCGCAATTTAACATCGCCAAGGCCTTTAGATGACAAAACCCAATTTTGGTGTCGATCGGATAAAATCCCTAGGAGGAGTTCGTTAAAATACAACGCCTGGAAATGGCAAAAATGCCACTTTTTCGCCGCAGGAAGTCAAAAATATCCGACTTCCTGTTGGGTTTGAGATATGGCTCCAAGAGACTTTTTCGTATGTTTTGGTGTGTCTGAGGTGTGTGCCAATTTTCGTGCATGTGCGTGATTCGTATATCGGGGGCTCGTCCGTTTAATTTTTCTAGGTGGCGCTGTCGAGTCATTTTGCCATGCCCACTTCCGAAGCCCATAACAAACGTAAATTTTCGCCACTTCTGAGGCGTGTGCAAAGTTTCGTGAGTTTTCGGGCATGTTTAGCCCCTCAAAATCGCGATTCATTCCGCGGAAGAAGAAGAAGAAGAAGAAGAAGAATAATAATTAAAGCTGCAAGCAGCGATGATAGGGACCTCGCACCCAGGCTCACCGCCGCCCGGTTGCCTTAGGATGACAGAAAACAGTAAACAATAATATCTTAAGCCGATATATATAAAAAACCTGAGAAAATCACAGATTTATGCCAAACTTCCTTCTGTCAGTAGGTGGCGCTGTGACTGTGACTTAATATTGCAATGTAGCTTTCTTCAGGAGAGGAATTTAATCAACCATGTGAAGTTTCAGGCTGATCGGACATTGTGTGGTTAAGTTATAAGGACTTCCTGTTCCATGGCGAAGCGTTGAGGTTTGTCATGCCACCACAAACACGACCCTCTGCAAAAACTCTAGATCTTCACAATATATCAACGATAGAGCTTTCAGATAACAACCAACCAAATTTGGTGCTGATACGAAAAAATTTGTGGGAGGAGTTTATTACTCTGTAAATTATGACATTTCCTGTGGCCAGCAGGTGGCGCTATAACTGTATCTGAATATTGGCATGTAAACGTACTCAGGTCAGGACTGTTATTAAATGTGTGAATTTTGAGGCAGATCGGATAATACATGCCTGAGATATAATGACTTCCGGTTTTGTGGCGAATCAAAGTTTGCGAGGCCGCCACAGACACGCCCATCGACAAAAACTCTAAAGCTTTGCAATTTAACATCGCCAAGGCCTTTAGATGACAAAACCCAATTTTGGTGTCGATCGGATAAAATCCCTAGGAGGAGTTCGTTAAGATACAACGCCTGGAAATGGCAAAAATACCACTTATTTGCCGCAGGAAGTTAAAAATATCCAACTTCCTGTTGGGTTTGAGTTATGGCTCCAAGAGACTTTTTTGTATGTTTTGACGTGTTTGAGGTGTGTGCCATTTTTCGTGCATGTGCGTGATTCGTAGATCAGGGGCTCGTCCGTTTAATTTTTATAGGTGGCGCTGTCGAGTCATTTTGCCACGCCCACTTCAATATTGTTATGCGGATGTGTTCAGGAGAGGACTTTTATCAACTATGTGAAGTTTCAGGCAGATCGGACTTTGTGTGGTTGAGTTTGAGGACTTCCTGTTCCATGGCAAAGCGTTGAGGTTTGTCATGCCGCCACGGACACGCCCCTCTCCGAAAACTCTAGATCTTCACAATATATCATCGCTAGAGCTTTCAGATAACACCACCAAATTTTGGTGCTGATATGATAAAATTTGTGGGAGGAGTTTGTTACTCTGTAAAACATGTCATTTCCTGTTGCCAGCAGGTGGCGCTATAACTGTATCTGGATATTGGCATGTAAACATGTTCAGGTCAGGACTCTTATCAAGCGTGTGAATTTTGAGGCAGATCGGATAATGCATGCCTGAGTTATAACGACTTCCTGTTTTGTGGCGAATCGTCAAAGTTTGAGAGACCGCCACGGACACGCCCATCGACGAAAACTCTAAAGCTTCGCAATTTAACATCGCCCATGCTTTTAGATGATAAAACCCAATTTTGGTGTCGATCGGATAAAATCCCTAGGAGGAGTTCGTTAAAATACAACGCCTGAAAATGGCAAAAATGCCACTTTTTCGCTGCAGGAAGTACAAAATATCCGACTTCCTGTTGGGTTTGACTTATGGCTCCAAGAGACTTTTTCGTATGTTTTGGCATGTTTGAGGTGTGTGCCAATTTTCGTGCATGTGCGTAATTCGTGGATCGGGGGCTCGTCCGTTTAATTTTTCTAGGTGGCGCTGTCGAGTCATTTTGCCACGCCCACTTCCGAGACCCATAATAAACGTAAATTTTCGCCACTTCTGAGGCGTGTGCAAAGTTTCGTGAGTTTTCGGGCATGTTTAGCCCCTCAAAATCGCGATTCATTCCGGAAAAGAATAATAATAATAATAATAATAATTAAAGCTGCAAGCAGCGATGATAGGGACCTCGCACCCGGGCTCACCGCCGCCCGGTGGCCTCAGGATGACAGAGAACAGCGAACAACATTAATTTAAGCCGATATATATATAAAAAACCTAAGAAAAATACAGATTTAAGCCAAACTTCCTCCTGTCAGCAGGTGGCGCTATACCTGTGACTCAAGATTGGCATGTAGATGTCTTCAGGAGAGGAATTTAATCAACCATGTGAAGTTTCAGGCACATGGGACATTTTGTGGTTGAGTTATAAGCCAAACTACCTTTTGCCAGCAGGTGGCGTTATGACTGACTCAATATTGTTATGGGGATGTGTTCAGGAGTGGACTTTTATCAAACATGTGAAGTTTCAGGCAGATCAGAGATTGTGTGGAGATTGTGTTATAAGACAATTTACATTCTGCCAGCAGGTGGCGCTATTAAAAACTCAATATTATTATGTAGATGTGCTCAGGAGAGGACTTTCATCAACCATGTGACATTTTAGACAGATTGGACATTGTGTGGCCGAGTTACAAGCCAAACTACCTTCTGCCAGCAGATGGCGCTATGACTGACTCAATATTGTTATGTGGATGTGTTCAGGAGAGGACTTTTATCAATCATGTGAAGTTTCAGGCAGATCGGACATTGTGTGGTTGAGTTATAAGGACTTCCTGTTCCTTGGCGAAGCGTTGAGGTTTGTCATGCCACCACAGACACGCCCCTCTGCAAAAACTCTAGATCTTCACAATATATCATCGCTAGAGCTTTCAGATGACACCTCTCTATTTTGGTGCTGATACGGGAAAGTTTGTGGTAGGAGTTTGTTATAGTGTCAAACATGTCATTTCCTGTGGCCAGCAGGTGGCGCTATAACTGTAACTGGATATCGGCACGTAAACCTGTTCAGGTCAGGACTGTTATTAAATGTGAGAATTTTGAGGCAGATCTGATAATGCATGCCTGAGTTATAAAGACTTCCTGTTTTGTGGCGAATCATCAAAGTTTGCGAGGCCGCCACGGACACGCCCATCGACAAAAACTCTAAAGCTTCGCAATTTAACATCGCCAAGGCCTTTAGATGACAAAACCCAATTTTGGTGTCGATCGGATAAAATCCCTAGGAGGAGTTCGTTAAAGTACAACGCCTGGAAATGGCAAAAACGCCACTTTTTCGCCGCAGGAAGTTAAAAATATCCGACTTCCTGTTAGGTTTGAGATATGGCTCCAAGAGACTTTTTCGTATGTTTTGGCATGTTTAAGGTGTGTGCCAATTTTCGTGCATGTGCGTGATTCGTAGCTTGGGGGCTCGTCCATTTAATTTTTCTAGGTGGCGCTGTCGAGTCATTTTGCCACGCCCACTTCAATATTGTTATGTGGATGTGTTCAACAGATGACGTTTATCAACCATGTGAAGTTTCAGGCAGATCGGACATTGTGTGGTTGAGTTATAAGGACTTCCTGTTCCATGGCGAAGCGTTGAGGTTTGTCATACCGCCACGGACACGCCCCTCTGCGAAAACTCTAGATCTTCACAATATATTATCGCTATAGCTTTCAGATAACACTACCCAATTTTGGTGCTGATACGAAAAAATTTGTAGGAGGAGTTTATTACTCCGTAAATCATGTAATTTCCTGTGGCCAGCAGGTGGCGCTATAACTATATCTGGATATTGGCATGTAAACGTGTTCAGGTCAGGACGCTTATCAAGCGTGTGAATTTTGAGGCAGATCTGTTAATGCATGCCTGAGTTATAACGACTTCCTGTTTTGTGGCGAATCATCAAAGTTTGCGAGGGCGCCACGGACACGCCCATCGACGAAAACTCTAAAGCTTCGCAATTTAACATCGCCAAGGCCTTTAGATGACAAAACCCAATTTTGGTGTCGATCGGATAAAATCCCTAGGAGGAGCTCGTTAAAATACAACGCCTGGAAATGGCAAAAACGCCACTTTTTCGCCGCAGGAAGTTAAAAATATCCGACTTCCTGTTGAGTTTGAGATATGGCTCCAAGAGACTTTTTCGTATGGTTTGGCATGTTTGAGGTGTGTGCCAATTTTCGTGCATGTGCGTGATTCGTGTATCGGGGGCTCGTCCGTTTAATTTTTCTAGGTGGCGCTGTCGAGTCATTTTGCCACGCCCACTTCCGAGACCCATATCAACCTGCTATTTACACCGCATTTGGTGTGTGTACAAATTTTCATGAGTTTTCGGGCATGTTTAGACCCTCAAAAGTGCCCCGATAGGGGGCGGAATAATAATAATAATAATAATAAAAAACGGAGCAATTCCAATAGGGCCTACGCACCGTTTCGGTGCTCGGTCCCTAATAATAAACGGAGCAATTCCAATAGGGCCTTGCACCGTTCGGTGCTCGGTCCCTAATTAAAGCTGCAAGCAGCGATGATAGGGACCTCGCACCCGGGCTCACCGCCGCCCAGTGGCCTCAAGATGACAGAGAAGAGTGAACAATAATAATTTAAGCCAATATAAATAAAGAACCTGGGAAAATCACAGATTTATGCCAAACTTCCTCCTGTCAGCAGGTGGCGCTATAACTGTGACTTAAGATTGGCATGTAGATGTCTTCAGGAGAGGAATCTTATCAACCATGTGAGTTTTCAGGCAGGTCAGACATTGTGTGGCTGAGTTATAAGGCAAACTTCCTTCTGCCACCAGATGGCGCTATGCCAGACTTATTATTGTTATGTAGATGTGTTCAGGAGAGGACTTTTATTAACCATGTGAAGTTTCAGGCAGATCGGACTTTGTGTGGTTGAGTTATAATGCAAACTACCATCTGCCAGCAGGTGGCGCTGTAACTGTGACTTAAGATTGGCATGTAGATGCCTTTAGTAATGGAATTTAATCAACCATGTGAAGTTTCAGGCAAATCAGACATTGTGTGGCTGAAATATAAGCCAAACTACCTTCTGCCAGCAGGTGGCGCAATGACTGACTCAATATTGTTATGTGGATGTGTTCAGGAGAAGACTTTTATCAACCATGTGAAGTTTCAGGCAGATCGGATATTGTGTGGCTGAGTTATAAGCAAAACTACCTTCTGTCACTAGGTGGCGCTATGACTGACTCAATATTGGCACGTATATGTGTTCAGGAGAGGACTTTAATCAACCCTGTGAAGTTTCAGGCAGATCAGACATTGTGTGGTTGAGGTATAAGCACTTTTTGTTCCATGGCGAAGCGTTGAGGTTTGTCATGCCGCCACGGACACGCCCCTCTGCAAAAACTCTAGATCTTCACAATATATCATCGCTAAAGCTTTCAGATGACACCACTCAAATTTGGTGCTGATACGATAAAATTTGTGAGAGGAGTTCGTTACAGTGTAAAACATGTCATTTCCTGTGGCCAGCAGGTGGCGCTATAACTGTATCTGGATATTGGCATGTAAACGTGTTCAGGTCAGGACTCTTATCAAACGTGTGAGTTTTGAGGCAGATCGGATAATGCATGCCTGAGTTATAGTGACTTCCTGTTTTGTGGCGAATTGTCAAAGTTTGCGAGGCCGCCACGGACACGCCCATCGACGAAAACTCTAAAGCTTCGCAATTTAACATCGCCAAGGCCTTTAGATGACAAAACCCAATTTTGGTGTCGATCGAATAAAATCCCTAGGAGGAGTTCGTTAAAATACAACGCCTGGAAATGGCAAAAACGCCACTTTTTCGCCGCAGGAAGTTAAAAATATCCGACTTCCTGTTGGGTTTGAGATATGGCTCCTTGAGACTTTTTCGTATGTTTTGGTGTGTTTGAGGTGTGTGCCAATTTTCGTGCATGTGCGTGATTCGTGGATCGGGGGCTCGTCGATTTAATTTTTCTAGGTGGCGCTGTCGAGTCATTTTGCCACGCCCACTTCCGAAGCCCATAACAAACGTAAATTTTCGCCACTTCTGAGGTGTGTGCAAAGTTTCGTGAGTTTTCGGGCATGTTTAGCCCCTCAAAACTGCGATTCATTCCGCGGAAGAAGTCGGAAGAATAATAATAATTAAAGCTGCAAGCAGCGATGATAGGGACCTCGCACCCGGGCTCACCGCCGTCCGGTGGCCTCAGGATGACAGAGAACAGCGAACAGTAATAATTTAAGCCGATATATTTAAAAAATCTGAGAAAATCACCGATTTATGCCAAACCTCCTCCTCTCAGCAGGTGGCGCTATGACTGTGACTCAAGATTGGCATGTAGATGTCACCAGGAGAGGAATCTTATCAACCATGTAAGGTTTCAGGCATATCGAACATTGATAAGCTGAGTTATAAGCCAAACTGCCTTTTGTCAGCAGGTGGCGCTATGACAGACCCAATGTTGTTATGGGGAAGTGTTCAGGAGAGGACTTTTATCAACCATGTGAACTTTCAGGCAGATCGGACTTTGTGTGGTTGAGTTATAATGCAAACTACCATCTGCCAGCAGGTGGCGCTATAACTGTGACTTTAGATTGGCATGTAGATGCCTTCAGTAATGGAATTTAATCAACCATGTGAAGTCTCAGGCAGATCGGATGTTGTTTGGCTGAGTTATAAGCCTATCTACCTTCTGCCAGCAGGTGGCGTTATGACTGACTCATTACTGTTTTGGGGATGTGTTCAGAAGAGGACTTTTATGAGCCATGTGAAGTTTCAGGCTGATCTGACTTTGTGTGGTTGAGATATAAGGACTTCCTGTTCCACGGCGAAGCGTTGAGGTTTGTCCTGCCGCCACGGACACGCCCCTCTGCAAAAACTCTAGATCTTGACAATATATCATCACTTAAGCTTTCAGATAACAACCCACCAAATTTGGTGCTGATACAAAAAAAATAGTGGGAGGAGTTTATTACTCTGTAAATCATGACATTTCCTGTGGCCAGCAGGTGGCGCTATAACTGTATCTGGATATTGGCTTGTAAACGTGTTCTGGTCTGGACTCTTATTAAACATGTGAATTTTGAGGCAGATCGGATAATGCATGCCTGAGTTATAATGACTTCCGGTTTTGTGGCGAATCGTTAAAGTTTGCGAGGCCGCCACGGACACGCCCATCGACAAAACCTCTAAAGCTTCGCAATTTAACATCGCCAAGGCCTTTAGATGACAAAACCCAATTTTGGTGTTGATAGCATAAAATCCCTAGGAGGAGTTCGTTAAGATACAAAGCCTGGAAATGGCAAAAATGCCACTTATTTGCCGCAGGAAGTTAAAAATATCTGACTTCCTGTTGGGTTTGAGTTATGGCTCCAAGAGACTTTTTCGTATGTTTTGGCATGTTTAAGGTGTGTGCCAATTTTCGTGCATGTGCGTGATTCGTAGATCAGGGGCTCGTCCGTTTAATTTTTATAGGTGGCGCTGTCGAGTTATTTTGCCACGCCCACTTCATTATTGTTATGAGGATGTGTTCAGGAGAGGACTTTTATCAACCATGTGAAGTTTCAGGCAGAGCTGACATTGTGTGCTTGAGTTATAAGGACTTCCTGTTCCATGGCGAAGCGTTGAGGTTTGTCACGCCGCCACGGACACGCCCCTCTGCAAAAACTCTAGATCTTCACAATATATCATCGCTAGGGCTTTCAGATAACACCACTCAAATTTGGTGCTGATACGAAAAAATTTGTGGGAGGAGTTTGTTACGATGTAAAACATGTCATTTCCTGTGGCCAGCAGGTGGCGCTATGACTGTATCTGGATATCGGCATGTAAACGTGTTCAGGTCAGGACTCTTATCAAACGTGTGAATTTTGAGGCAGATCGGATAATGCATGCCTGAGTTATAACGACTTCCTGTTTTGTGGCGAATCGTCAAAGTTTGCGAGGCCGCCACGGACACGCCCATCGACGAAAACTCAAAAGCTTCGCAATTTAACATCGCCAAGGTCTTTAGATGACAAAACCCAATTTTCGTGCCGATCAGATAAAATCCCTAGGAGGAGTTCGTTAAAATACAACGCCTGGAAATGGCAAAAATTCCACTTTTTCGTCGCAGGAAGTCAAAAATATCAAACTTCCTGTTGGGTTTGAGATATGGCTCCAAGAGACTTTTTTGTATGTTTTGGCATGTTTGAGGTGTGGGCCAATTTTCGTGCATGTGCGTGATTCGTGGATCGGGGGCTTGTCCGTTTAATTTTTCCAGGTGGCGCTGTCGAGTCATTTTGACACGCCCACTTCCGAAGACCATAAAAAACGTAAATTTTCGCCACTTCTGAGGCGTGTGCAAAGTTGCGTGAGTTTTCGGGCATGTTTAGCCCCTCAAAATCGCGATTCATTGGAGAGAAGAATAATAATAATAATAAACGGAGCAATTCCAATAGGGCCTTGCACCGTTCGGTGCTCGGTCCCTAATTAAAGCTGCAAGCAGCGATGATAGGGACCTCGCACCCGGGCTCACCGCCGCCCGGGGGCCTCAGGATGACAGAGAACAGCGAACAGTAATAATTTAAGCCGATATATTTAAAAAATCTGAGAAAATCCCAGATTTATGCCAAACCTCCTCCTCTCAGCAGGTGGCGCTATAACTGTGACTCAAGATTGGCATGTAGATGTCACCAGGAGAGGAATCTTATCAACCATGTGAAGTTTCAGGCAGATCGGACATTGTTTGGCTGAGTTATAAGCCAAACTGCCTTTTGTCAGCAGGTGGCGCTATGACAGACTCAATATTGTTATGTGGATGAGTTCAAGAGAGGACTTTTATCAACCATGTGAAGTTTCAGGCAGATTGGATGTTGTTTGGCTGAGTTATAAGCCAAACTACATTCTGCCAGCAGGTGGCGCTATGACTGACTTAATATTATTATGTAGATGTGCTCAGGAGAGGTCTTTTATCAATCCTGAAGTTTTAGGCAGATCAGACAATGTGTGGTTGAGTTATAAGAACTTCCTGTTCCATGGCGAAGCGTTGAGGTTTGTCATACCACCACGGACACGCCCCTCTGGGAAAACTCTAGATCTTCACAATATATCATCGCTAGAGCTTTCAGATGACACCACTCTATTTTGGTGCTGATACGGGAAAGTTTGTGAAAGGAGTTTGTTACAGTGTCAAACATGTCATTTCCTGTGGCCAGCAGGTGGCGCTATAACTGTAACTGGATATCGGCACGTAAACGTGTTCAGGTCAGGACTGTTATTAAATGTGTGAGTTTTGAGGCAGATCGAATATTGTATGCCTGAGTTTTTAACGACTTCCTGTTTTGTGGCGAATCATCAAAGTTTGCGAGGTCGCCACGGACACGCCCATCGATGAAAACTTTAAAGCTTCGCAATTCAACATCACCAAGGCTTTAAGATGACAAAACCCAATTTTGGTGTCGATCGGATAAAATCCCTAGGAGGAGTTCGTTAAGATACAACGCCTGAAAATGGCAAAAACGCCACTTTTTCGCCTCAGGAAGTTAAAAATATCCGACTTCCTGTTGGGTTTGAGATATGGCTCCAAGAGACTTTTTCGTATGTTTTGTCATGTTTGAGGTGTGTGCTAATTTTTGTGCATGTGCGTGATTCGTGGATCAGGGGCTTGTCCGTTCAATTTTTCTAGGTGGCGCTGTCGAGTTGTTTTGCCACGCCCACTTCAATATTGTTATGTGGATGTGTTCAAAAGAGGACTTTTATCAACCATGTAAAGTTTCAGGTAGATCGGACATTGTGTGGTTGAGTTATAAGGACTTCCTGTTCCATGGCGAAGCGTTGAGGTTTGTCATACCGCCACGGATACGCCCCTTTGCGAACACTCTAGATCTTCACAATATATCACCGATAGAGCTTTCAGATAACACTACACAATTTTGGTGCTGATTCGATAAAATTTGTGGGAGGAGTTTGTTACTCCGTAAATCATGTCATTTCCTGTGGCCAGCAGGTGGCGCTGTAACTGTATCTGGACATTGGCATGTAAACATGTTCAGGTCAGAACGCTTATCAAACGTGTGAATTTTGAGGCAGATCTGATCATGCATGCCTGAGTTATAACGACTTCCTGTTTTGTGGCGAATCGTCAAAGTTTGCGAGGCTGCCATGGACACGCCCATCGACGAAAACTCAAAAGCTTCGCAATTTAACATCGCCAAGGCCTTTAGATGACAAAACCCAATTTTGGTGTTGATCGGATAAAATCCCTTGGAGGAGTTCGTTAAGATACAACGCCTGGAAATGGCAAAAACGCAACTTTTTTGCCGCAGGAATTCAAAAATTTCCGACTTCCTGTTGGGTTTGAGATATGGCTCTAAGAGACTTTTTCGTATGTTTTGGCATGTTTGAGGTGTGTGCCAATTTTCGTGCATGTGCGTGATTTGTGGATCGGGGGCTCGTCCGTTTAATTTTTCTAGGTGGCGCTGTTGAGTCATTTTGCCACGCCCACTTCCGAAGCCCATAACAAACGTAAATTTTCGCCACTTCTGAGGCGTGTGGAAAGTTGCATGAGTTTTCGGGCATGTTTAGCCCCTCAAAACCGCGATTCATTCCGGAAATGAATAATAATAAGAAACGGAGCAATTCCAATAGGGCCTTGCACCGTTCGGTGCTCGGTCCCTAATTAAAGCTGCAAGCAGCGATGATAGGGACCTCGCACCCGGGCTCACCGCCGCCCGGTGGCCTCAGGATGACAGAGAACAGCGAACAATAACAATTTAAGCCGATATATATAAAAACCTGAGAAATCCACAGATTTATGCCAAACTTCCTCCTGTCAGCAGGTGGCGCTATGACTGTGACTCAGTATTGCTATGTAGATGTCTTCAGGAGAGGAATCTTATCAACCATGTGAAGTTTCAGGCACATGGGACATTGTGTGGCTGAGTTATAAGCCAAACTACCTTCTGCCAGCAGGTGGCGTTATGACTGACTCAATATTGTTATGTGGATGTGTTTAGGAGCGGACTTTTATCAACCATGTGAAGTTTCAGGCAGATCAGAGATTGTGTGGAGATTGTTTTATAAGACAAACTACATTCTGCCAGCAGGTGGCGCTATGAAAGACTCAATATTATTATGAAGATGTGCTCAGGAGAGGACTTTCATCAACCATGTGACATTTTAGGCAGATCTGACATTGTGTGGTCGAGTTACAAGCCAAACTTCCTTCTGCCAGCAGGTGGCGCTATGACTCTGACTCAATATTATTATGTAGATGTGCTCAGGAGAGGACTTTTATCAATCATGTGAAGTTTCAGGCAGATCAGACATTGTGTGGTTGAGTTATGAGGACTTCCTGTTCCATGGCGAAGCGTTGAGGTTTGTCATGCCACCACAGACACACCCCTTTACAAAAACTCTAGATCTTCACAATATATCATCTGTAGAGCTTTCAGATGACACCACTCTATTTTGGTGCTGATACGGGAAAGTTTGTGGAAGGAGTTTGTTACAGTGTCAAACATGTCATTTCCTGTGGCCAGCAGGTGGCGCTATAACTGTAACTGGATATCGGCACGTAAACCTGATCAGGTCAGGACTGTTATTAAATGTGTGAATTTTGAGGCAGATTGAATATTGCATGCCTGAGTTATAATGACTTCCTGTTTTGTGGCAAATCATCAAAGTTTGCGAGGCCGCCACGGACACGCCCATCGATGAAAACTCTAAAGCTTCGCAATTTAACATCACCAAGGCCTTTAGATGACAAAACCCAATTTTGGTGTCGATCAGATAAAATCCCTAGGAGGAGTTCGTTAAAATACAATGCCTGGAAATGGCAAAAATGCCACTTTTTCGCCACAGGAAGTTAAAAATACCCGACTTCCTGTTGGGTTTGAGATATGGCTCCAAGAGACTTTTTCGTATGTTTTGTCATGTTTGAGGTTTGTGCCAATTTTCGTGCATGTGCGTGATTCGTAGATCGGGGGCTCGTCCGTTTAATTTTTCTAGGGGGCGCTGTCGAGTCATTTTGCCACGCCCACTTCAATATTGTTATGTGGATGTGTTCAAGAGATGACGTTTATCAACCATGTGAAGTTTCACGCAGATCGGATATTGTGTGGTTGAGTTATAAGGACTTCCTGTTCCATGGCGAAGCGTTGAGGTTTGTCATGCCGCCACGGACACGCCCCTCGGCAAAAACTCTAGATCTCCACAATATATTATCACTAGAGCTTTCAGATGACACCACCCAATTTTGGTGCTGATACGATAAAATTTGTGGGAGGTGTTTGTTACTCCGTAAATCATGTCATTTCCTGTGGCCAGCAGGTGGCGCTGTAACTGTATCTGGTTATTGGCATGTAAACGTGTTCAGGTCAGGACTGTTATTAAACGTGTGAATTTTGAGGCAGATCTGATAATGCATGCCTGAGTTATAACGACTTCCTGTTTTGTGGCGAATCGTCAAAGTTTGCGAGGCCGCCACGGACACGCCCATCGATGAAAACTCTAAAGCTTCGCAATTTAACATCGCCAAGGCCTTTAGATGACAAAACCCAATTTTGGTGTTGATCGGATAAAATCCCTAGGAGGAGTTCGTTAAAATACAACCTCTGGAAATGGCAAAAACGCCACTTTTTCGCCGCAGGAAGTTAAAAATATCCGACTTCCTGTTGGGTTTGAGATATGGCTGCAAGAGACTTTTTCGTATGTTTTGGCATGTTTGAGGTGTGTGCTAATTTTCGTGCATGTGCGTGATTCGTATATCGGGGGCTCGTCCGTTTAATTTTTCTAGGTGGCGCTGTCGAGTCATTTTGCCACGCCCACTTCCGAAGCCCATAACAAACGTAAATTTTCGCCACTTCTGAGGCGTGTGCAAAGTTGCGTGAGTTTTCGGGCATGTTTAGTCCCTCAAAACCGCGATTCATTCCGCGGAAGAAGAAGAAGAAGAAGAAGAAGAAGAAGAATAATAAACAGAGCAATTCCAATAGGGCCTACGCACCGTTTCGGTGCTCGGTCCCTAATAAACGGAGCAATTCCAATAGGGCCTTGCACCGTTCGGTGCTCGGTCCCTAATAAACAGAGCAATTCCAATAGGGCCTACGCACCGTTTCGGTGCTCGGTCCCTAATAACAAAAATACAATTTCAAAAATATTTAACACTGAACATTTTTTTAACATTCCAGCTGTTGTAAACTTCTAAGAGCCCACAAAAAACCAGGGAGAATCTTTCGGTTGTCTTCAAAGCAGAATCCTTTTTAATAAGAGGAACTCAGCGTGGCTGTGGCGTCATCGAAAGCAAACTCTCAACTCCACAGCAAAACATAATACATTTTATACATGTTACAGCATGTAGGTGGGGTCAGTCATGGGGGGCAGTAAAACAAAGCATGCAAATGAAGTCTGGGTGCCATGGTTGCAAATGAAGTCTGGGTGCTATGCTGATCTCATCAATAGATAAGTACATCATTACAACAATGTGCAAATGATGTTCTGGAAACAGGGAATACAATAGATACAGCCATGCTGTGAAACCATTAATTACATCACTTTAGCATACAAATGAAGTCTGTAGTCAGCAAGGCAAAGGTTAAATGTCCCTCCTATATGGCATGTCAATGAAATGATTTAATTAAAAAAACCAAAGAAAATAACTTTTCAGTTATACGTAGAGTATTGTTCATTTGGAATTAGATGTTAGAAATTTATATTTCCACACAGCAGATAATATACAAACAAAGCACAATATAACTTAAAATAAATAAATTAGTAAAATAAAAAAATATTTTTATTTGGCCATCTTTGAAGCCCCCCTTCTTGAATAGCCTATGTTAGGCCTATAACTGACTGCTGAAAGAATGTAACTGTATGTCTACAACAACAAATGAGCATTGAATAGTGCAAAAAATGTGGATGACAACAAATGAATAACTATCCTAGACATAAGCCTACTTAGCCTACTTCTTCAGGAAAAGGGGCAGGTTCTTCTTTATAAAAAGTAGCTTCTCTGCTGTCTCGCATGAAAGACGGTTCCTCTTATCATCAATGACATGAGATGCAGCACTAAACAGTCTCTCGCTGTCGGCTATCGGTGCACGGCTGTAGTACGAGCCCGTTTACTCTCTGCACTGTTTTCATCTCCTGCGCTGTGCATCACCTGACCGTCCGTCTCCAATACCTAGCGGCTTTCTCAAGTCCAACTCGGCCTGGATCATTTCTCGTGTGCGCAGCTTTTTTCCCATATTCAAGTAATGATCTTTTATATCGCGGATCAAGCACAGTCGCGATGTAGTACAGGTGTTCTGAGTCCGCCTGACTAAATCGTGCGCTGACAGCTTCTAAGAGCGCACTTTTAGCTGTTTTCACTCCGTGGTCTGTTTCAGCCTCTTTGTTTAAAAGATGCTTTAGTGCTGCAAGTAAATGTATGACGTCTGCCACAGATGAGCTTATCTCTCTTGTTATCTGCTCAAAGGGGGCGAGAAGACAGAGAACGTTCCTCTGGACAATTCAGCAGAACAGTGTCTGCAAACGGCCGTTTTTGCCTCTTTCTCTTACACTTTAAAGCGCTTCCACACTGCTGACATGTTTGCTCCATAAAGCGCGTGCCTCACTCTACGCAGGTTACTATTTGATCGGGTCATTAAAAACGTCATTGTTCGGCAAAATTTATTCGGCTTTTTTACTTATTCCGCCGAACACCGAAAGGGCTTTTTTGACTATTTTCGGCCGAATAATTCTGGTTGCCGAATATTCAGTGCATCCCTAGTAGAAAGTGCTCTATAGTTGTTGCTAACAGCAAATCGGGTTCTTGATTAGTTTTTAATAGCAGACGCCACTTTAGCTTAGTTTTAAACAGCAGTTTGCAGGCTAGGTTCTTTTTTGATGGCACTTACCAGTTTTTTTTTTACAGTAGATGGCAGCGCTCTAAGCTAGTTTTTAACAGCAGATTGCACTCTAGGCTAGTTTTTAACAACAGACGGCGCTCTAGACCAGTGGTCCTCAACCACCGGGCAGCGGACCAGCACTGGTCTGTGGATCATATTGGTACTGGGCCGCACAAAAAATCATTAGTTATTTCCGTTTTATTTATTATCTGAGTCTAAACGGACTGATAATTCTTGGGATGTTTCAGCAGCTTCACTGGAGTTCACCTGTGGTAAATTCAGTTGATTGGACATGATTTGAAAAGGCATACGCCTGTCTATATCCCAGGGTTGACAGTGCATGTCAAAGCACATACCAAGCATGAAGACAAAGGAATTGTCTGTAGACCTCTGAGACAGGGTAGTCCTGAGGCACAAGGCTGAAGAAGGTTACACAAAAATGTCTGCTGCTCTGAAAGTTCCAATGAGCACAGTGACCTCCGTCATCCATAAGTGGAAGATGTTTGGAACCCCCAGGACTCTTCCTAGAGCTGGCGAGCCGTCTAAGCTAAGTTATCAGGGGAGAAGGGCTTTAGTCAGGAAGGTGATCAATAACCTGATGATCACTCTCTCTGAGCTCCAACGTTCTTCTGTGGAGAGAGAAGAAACTTACAGAAGGACAACCATCTGTGCAGCAATCCACCAATCAGGCCTGTATGGTAGAGTGGCCAGACGGAGGACACTTCACGCCTGGAATTTGCCAAAAGGCATCTGAAGAACTCTCAGACCATAAGAAACAAAAATCTCTGGTCTGATGAGACTAAAATTGAACTCTTTGGAGTCAATGCCAGGCGTTACGTTTGGAAAAAACCAGACACCGCTCATCACCAGGCTAATACCATCCCTACAGTGAAGCATGGTGGTGGCAGCATCATGCTTTGGGGATGTTTTTCAGCAGCAGGAACTGGAAGACTAGTCAGGATAGAGGGAAAGATGAATGCAACAATGTACAGAGACATCCTGAATGAAAACCTGCTTCAGAGTGCTCTTGACCTCAGACTGGGGCAACGGTTCATCTTCCAGCAGGACAATGACCCAAAGCACACTAAAAAAATATCAATGGAGTTGCTTCACAACAACTCGGTGAATGTCCTTGAGTGGCCCAGCCAGAGCCCAGACCTAAATCCTATCGAACATCTCTGGAGAGATATGAAAATGGCTGCACACAGTCACTTCCCATCCAACCTGATAGAGCTTGAGAGGTGCTGCAAAGAGGAATGGGCAAAAATTTCCAAAGACAGGCGTGCCAAGCTTGAGGCATCATACTCAAAAAGACTTAAGGCTGTAATTGCTGCCAAAGGTGCATCAACAAAGTATTGAGTAAAGACTTTGAATACTGCCTTTGCTCAAGTGAATACTGTGACTACTGACATGTGATTTTTCAGCTTTTTTATTTTTAATAAATCTGCAACAATTTAAAAAAATCTGTTTTCACATTGTCATTATGGCTTATTGTGTGTAGAATGTTGAGGAAATAAATAAATTTAATCCATTTTGGAATAAGGCAATAACATAAAAAAATGTGGAAAAAGTGAAGCGCTATGAATATTTTCCAGATGCACTCTATATTACTTTTAGCTAGTAACTCCCAGACTCCAACTAAGCAACCTCCATAATCAATAATAATTATGAATAATCAATGAATTATTAATACTAGCTAGTTGCAGTGGTGCATGGTATTATCTTACAAACGGTGCACCAATGTTCATTCATAATACATAACACTATTATTAGTTATTGGGTCACGGAGATCTAAAACACACTGTAAAAGCAGAAACACAGATCCCGCCTCCATCAGCCCAAAGAAGTTCTTGTAATTGGCTGATGAAGCTGTCAATCACGTGAAGTGCTCAGGTAATGCAAGGCACTGGCCACAGATGTTAGTCCTTTAACTGAAGGGCGTAATTTTTTATCGACTATAATTATCTGTGCACAGAAAAAAGCGTGACACGAACAGAGTGCAGCTTCAGCCGCAGAGCGTTTTTACATTTATCATCCGCGCCGAGAATAGCATCCGCAACACAGCAGAATCACAACGCTAATGCTGACTCCTGCGAACGGCCACGATCAAAGGCCTGAGAAACATGCACATCATGTAAATATGGGTCTCCGCTGGCCCCGTTTCTCTCCTCGCAGAACTTCTGGTCCCAAACAGAAGCCGAATGGTCTCTCTCAACGCTCTTCGTCTTACAATGCTGTTATTGTGCAGGAGCGGAGAGTGTGACGGGCCAAGCATCTGCACAACTATTTGTAGAGCTCAGAGGTGAAATATAACCATCATAATCACAGTCATTACGGTCTCTGATGAGCACACACTGCCTGAAGAGAGACTGCAGAGAGATGGACAGACTGCTAACACACACAAGGCCACAGCGGAGGCTTTCTCAATGCATGTTTATGACATTAGCGGTCACATACACACTGCCTAAGCCTAACTTATGATACTTCTTACACTGTTTGTTTTTAAGTCTGCTTTTTTTTACCCAGCATAATTGTGTAAACTCCATGTTGAAAGTTAATAATTTTATCCATTTCTCAGTGTACATAGGTGTCAAGATAACAAGCAATCATTCTCCTGAGATCGCTGGTTCTCTCACATTATCCATGGACTACACTTCCGCCTTCTCTTGGATAGGGGTGTCACGATTTCGATTTTTAATAGATTTTTAATCAAAATCGATCGAAATGTACGCTCAATTTCGATTATCGAATCAAAAAATAGAATTGTCAATGCTGCCACGCCCCCATGTCACGTCAGCTTGGCTTGCCAAGCGGGAAAAAACAGGACTGTTGAAGTGCTTGTTAAACTGCAGAAGCAGGAGACCCGTCAACAGAACTTAAACCCTCTCCTCTTTCAATGAAGTCGCCGGTGTGTAAGCATTTTGGATTTCCAGTGAGTTATGTTGACAACGTTTGTGTTGTCGACAAAAAAAAAACACAGTTTTGCAAGCTCTGCTATGTACGTATTACGTACGGTTCATCCGATAGACAACATCGGCATCGCAATCCTCCGCCTACCCCGGTTGTAAATCCGCTCGCGAAAAGTACACACTCAGGCAATGTTTACACTGTCTTTGTTTTTAAATGGCATTTTAGAACGACAACGATTTGACATCCACAGTGGTGTGTAGCATTTCTGAGCAGCCCTCCTTCCTCTCTACCTCTGAAAATGCACATCACGTGACCACACAGACACAGAAGCACACACAGCCATGCGCTCGAGACAGCAGGTCCAGGCAGTCAGAGGACTGCTTCAATCTTTCACTCACTTGTACTTAGTCATTTAAGCGAACACCTCAGATACTGTTGGCTGGTTCCTGTTGGTTGTGCGTCTTTTTTACCGACGCCATTATAACGACACAGATCACTGCCTATTCACGAGTCCCGCAGAAAAAGTGATTGACAGGTGGTAACTATGTGTGTATCTTGCCTTTATTCATTTACTGTATGATTTGTTTATGGGTAAAACAAAGACCATGCAGGTCAGGTAGTTTAAACGGTAGGCTACAAATAATTAATTGGTCATTAATTAATTAATTATTCATAATCGAAAATCGAATCGTGACTTTAGAATCAAAAATGTAATCGAATCAAGGATTTAGAGGATCGTGACACCCTTACTCTTGGACTACATATGCATACATGCTCTCCGATCAGACTCACGCCTGCTCATTCATCTAGACGGATTACATTCTCACCACCTGAGCCTTGTCAGAGACTGATAACACACCCTACATAAGCCACTCATTCACCCATGCTGTTTGCCAAGTCTTGTTAGCTGTATCAGTGACATTACAACGCGTTTCTCCCTGTCTTGTTTCTCCGTGTTTAGACCCAGTCTTGTATACCTTGTTCTCCTGTTTAGCCGCCTGCCTTTAGACCTATTGCCTGTTTATACGACTACGATTCTGGACTGCCTACATATACCCGTTTACATCTGATCTGACCATTGCTTGCCTGACTACGATTAAACCTGCATTTGGATCCGACCTTCTGTTATCAGTGTCACTCCCCGTCAATACAATAGGTCATATCTTTTGGTGAATTTAAACAAAGCAGATTTATTAAATGGATATATTAATTAAAATAATATAGTAGTTATATTATTTATTTATTTATTTTTCTTTGGGTCAATTAATTTTGTGGCTTGAAAGTATCGGTTCAGACACTGTTTTGGCACCGGTACCGTTTTAAAAGTATCGGTTTAGCACCGGTATCGAAAAAAAAAAAAAAACGTTACCCAACCCTAAAAGAGGGTAGGCAAAGAGTAGCTCCTCCTCTTAAAAAGTAGCCAATGAAAAGCAAATGGGAAGCATCTTGAAGGGGCGTGGCATGTCAGACACTAGAGAGCACTTGATTGGTCAAGCTTTGATGAGAAACCAGTATGAGGTGACGTAAAAAAAAACTGTTGATCCATTTAGTGCATGTTTTCTGACTGTGAGGGAACCAAGAGCACCCAGATAATATATAAATGATCGAAATTAATTATTCTTAAGTTAAAAAATTAGCAAAAATTCAAGACGTGTAGATTTGTGAATCGGCAGTACTGTAGCTCAGTGGTTAGCTCTGTTGCCTCAAAGCAAGAAGGTCGCTGATTCGAGTCCCGGCTAAGTCAGCTGGAATTTCTGTGCGGAGTTTGCATGTTCTCCCAATGTTGGCGTGGGTTTCCTCCACAGTCCAAACACTTAGTGCAAGGTGAATTGGATCAGCTAAATTAGCTGTAATGTATTAGTGTGTGTGAATGAGTGTGTATGGGTGTTTCTCAGTACTGGGTTGTGGATGGAGGGGCATCCACTGCAAAAAACATTCATTCATTCATTTTCTTGTCGGCTTAGTCCCTTTATTAATCTGGGGTCGCCACAGTGGAATGAACCGCCAACTTATCCAGCAAGTTTGTTTTACGCAGCGGATACCCTTCCAGCTGCAACCCATCTCTGGGAAACATCCACACACACTCATTCACACACACACACGCACTACGGACAATTTAGCCAACCCAATTCACCGGTACCGGTCTTTGGACTGTGGGGGAAACCGGAGCACCCGGAGGAAACCCACGCAAACGCAGGGAGAACATGCAAACTCCACACAGAAACGCCAATTGAGGCTCGAACCAGCAACCCAGTGATCTTCTTGCTGTGAGGCGAATGTGCTACCCACTCCACCACTGCAAAAAATATATGCTGGAATAATATTTGGCGGTTCATTCCACTGTGACAACCTTTGAAATAGAGACTAAGCTTAAGGAAAATGAAGGACATTTGTGTACATTTTCACAGCTAAACAAAATCTTGCAAAAACTCAATCAATCATTTAGTCGTAAAAAATGTGATTTTTTTTTCGCGCAATCCAGAAGAGACTGAATTTATTGGTTTCAAGGTAAATTCACAAATCTCAAGATCGTCAAAAGGCTGAAAAACTTCAAGACAAAAACTGATTAAGCAACATTTCCCAGCAGCGCTGCCTGAAACCTTGTGAAATCGGCCTCCTTTGACTCGATGTGTTTCATGTGGAGGTCAAAGCTGCACATGACGGCACGCAAAAGCCCTGACGCCAGTCATGTGAAAGAGCCTTTAGATGATCACAAACACACACACTTTCTCTGACAGTCTCTGAGCGCATGACGAAACGGTTACATCAATTACAAGAAGCAAAGAAGACAAAGAACGGCAGAAAACAAAAGATGCTCAAACGCTCGTCTGAATTCGGCGTGACTCCTCACACAGATCACATGCACAATAAAAACATGCATCTCTTCACTAGCGAGAGCATCAATACACTCGTGCCCTCAGGTCAGCAGGTCACCACCAGAAACGCTTATCTATTGGCAGAAAGCCCTCGCTGCAAAGCATGATGGGTGATTTACCCTGAAGCCACAACACTTCTTTTCTCTATTTCTGATCTTTATGTCCTAATAAATTACAAACGAGTATAAAAGACATGCTGTTGACATTAGTGGAAACTCATAGGGCCCTATTTTAACACATGCATGGGATCAAATTCCTGCCAAATGTATTGCGGTCACGGATTGAAAAATAATAAGCGTGAATCAAAAACTAAATGCGGAATAAGAAACTACAAGGTCGTAAGGTACATAGTGTACCGAAAGATAATGAGAGTGAATCAAAAATGAAAACGTGTTTTAAACAATGACATGGCACAAAACAGAATCCTGGATTTAAAGTTTTCCTAATTGCAAACAAAATGAGTTTTTCCGCTTATATCAATTTTTTTGTGTGCTCACAGTCCTTTCCCCTCGGCTCTTTCGATTCCAACGGATGCTATTCGAGTTTCATTTAAATCACGGCCAGTAGATATGCGCGGATCAGCTGAAATGACACCCGAATTCGCAGCTTCATACAAATGATCCACCCGCCACCCGCCTGCACATATACCTTTATCTGATATACAGTTGAAGTCAGAATTATTAGCCCGCCTGAATTATTAGCCCCCCTGTTTATTTTTTTCCCCAATTTCTGTTTATCAGAGGGAATATTGTTTTAGCACATTTCTAATCATAATAGTTTTAATAACCTATTTCTAATAACTATTTATTAGTTATTTATTCTTTGTTTATTTATTTATTTCATCTTTGCCATGATGACAGTAAATAATATTTTACTAGATATTTTTCAAGACACTTTTATACAGCTTAAAGTGACATTTAAAGGCTTAACTAGGTTAATTAGGTGAACTAGGCATGTTAGGGGAATTAGGCAAGTTATTGTATAATGATGGTTTGTTCTGTAGATTATCGAAAAAAAATTGCTTAAAGGGGCTAATAATTGTGTCCCAAAAATGTTTTTTAAAAAATTACTAACTGCCTTCGTTATAGCCAAAATCAAACAAATAAGACTTTGTCTAGAAGAAAAAATATTATCAGACATACTGTGAAAATTTCCTTGCTCTGTTAAAAATAATTTGGGAAATATTTAAAAGAGAAAAAAAAAATCAAAAGGGGGCTAATAATTCTGACTTCAACTGTATGTATCCGCACCCGACCCGCACCCGATCGTCACTTTAATATCTCTAATTCTTTGATTTAGGCATGTTGATAGGTTACCGTGGATATTACCAGCAGATTCAGCGAGCAATAATCTGCGCATCTCTGATAGTAAAATAATAGACTACATTAATCGTAAACGTTTTTAAATGAATATTTATTTATAAAAAACAAAGTTTGTCTTTAGACAACATTTACTTCATTTTCAAATACAGAAAGTAAAAATACGACATTTTTGCGTTTACAGATACAGGAACAAGATAACAAAAAGGGTGACACTTCACCTTAAACGGCAGCTATGTTGTTTACTTGGCCTTTTTCTTCGCACTGTGCAAAAACAGAATAGCATCTACTGTGCCTAAATTTGGGGCGATTCTGCCTCACCTCCAAAACGCGGCCAGCTGCACTGAATGAGGGTTCTCTCCCAACGCTTGCTGTAGAAATGCACAAGATTCTCCTCGTAAGGCGTTGCAGTCGTGAAAGTAAGCGATCTTGTTTCTCCCAGAACGATAGCAGATTTTCCTCTAATGACTCCTCTCACTGAAACTTTGAACAGTTATGCTACTCTTGCACTTCAACCATTATTTTGGGTTTCTCATCTTCCTATTCAGCAAAGCCCACTCTCTGCTTTTTCGCTGATCCACTGCCATGTCCCGCTACATCCTCAAATAATCATAATGTTTTTTTTTTATTACCCGACCCGCCTGACCCGCGGATTACCCGCAACGCCTGCGGATATAACCGCCATCCACGAATCATTAACGGGCAGGCTTTAGCATCATCATTGGTCCACTAGTCGAGATTGACAGTACTCCTTTAACCAATCAAATGAAGGGGAAGTTGACATCAATCCAATGCAAATCATGGCTGCTCATTGTGGCAGGTACAGTACATGCAGCCATTAATTTTTTCCAGGTTTTTTTTTTTTTTTGCCTATTTATGCTATGCTGCTTATTATTTTTCAATTCGTGACCTCGATACAATTGGTGGGATGGAACTGCTTATTACACACACAGGGATGTGCAGCAGCACACATATCTTTAAATATGACAGATTAAAGCATTAAAATGCGTTTTCTAGATAAATAAAAAACAGCTACCTCTTCCCATGCCATCACTAGGGCTGGGTATAAAATATAGATTCTAATCGATTCTAAGATTTTAATCGGTATCAATTCACAATGTCTGAATGGAGCAATTTAAAACATGAACACAATACAGAACAAAGATAATTAAAGTAACCAAAAAACAAGACATAATGTCAGAAAATGTGACCACAAACAGGACTGAAGGCTGAAGAATACCTGGTTTCTCAGGCCGATTCTGCTTATTACACTTCTAAACAGGCATCAGAAAGAGTCCACATTTGCACTGTGAGGGTAGATATTACTATTAACACCTAAAAGCAGGGCTTTACATGAACACCCGCCAAATGCGGGTAGATTTCGGTTGTGGCGGGTTAGACAGCTACTCCCACTAGCCACTTTGGCTGGCTGAAATTCATTTTTAAATTGCCAGTGCTGGCTCATCGTCACTAGATAGAATGTTAGTTTATGACCGTTTGTCTATAAGCGTACAAATGTGATCGAGAAGCAGCACGACTGACAAAAACAGCTTTTCGCGGGAGCAAAGGAAAGCAGGTGAATAACCAATGAGAGGATCACGTGCACGGTGAGGCACGCTTTCCTCACTCACTGACGAGGGCTTTAGGCCCAATCCCAATTCTATTTTTGTACCCCTACCCCTTCCCCTTCCCTTTAGCCCTTGCAACTGAGGGTTAAGGGGAAGGGCTTCAAAATTTACCCCTAAGAATTGGGACAGCACTACAGTACCTGCGCACATCACCATATGTCCTTGTGATCTCGTGCTTCACATGAGTTCGGATGAAGGCGACTACTGTAGTGATTCCAGTTGAGTTATTTTTTGGTATTTATCTTCAGGAAATCACTGAAGCCATGTATTATGTTATTATAACAATATTATGTGGCAATAAGATCGTAACAGTACTTTTACACCGTGGCCATATTCATTAATGCAGGCATGTCCAAACTCAGTCCTGGAGGGCCGGTGTCCTGCAAAATTTAGTTCCAACCCCAATCAGACGCACCTGGGCTAGCTAATCAAGCTCCTAGGCTTTCTAGAAACATCCCTGCAGGTGTGTTGAAGCAAGTTGGAGCTAAAATCTGCAGGACATCGGCCCTCCAGGACCGAGTTTGGACACCCCTGCATTAATGTAAGTTAAACACACCAAAAACAGCATTAACATTATAGCAGACACTGTAAAAAGCTCATTGACAGCCACTAGACTTTTCTGACAGGGTATTCCAGTGTCATCGGGTGTCAGAATGTTGTGGGACTGCTGTACAGAAGTTATTATTGGGGATTATAGATCGCGAATAAATCGTGAAATTAAGCAGTTTTTATTTTAGCGTTTTTTTTTTTTTTTAAAGCATGACGGTAAAACACGAATGCGGTTATAAATATATTAAAACATGCATTTATTTGTTGTAAAAAATCGTAATAACAACAAAAAAATACTAATTAGTGGATCCCCTTACTTCCGGGTGCAGCTGGAGCTAGTGTATTCTGGGAAATTACCCCTTTTTTCGAGCGTGGTCCTAAAAAATCTTGGTTTGAAGGGGTGTATACCCCTTGCCCTTAGCCCTACGCCTTCAAGCTAAAGAGAATTGGGACACCACTACCCCTTCACGGGCACGCACAAAACGAGGGGTAGGGGTAAGGGAAAGGGCTAGGGGATAGAATAGGGATTGGGTCTCACAGATGATTTGATGCGCGCAAGTGTGCCAAGCTCCTGTGTCGTTTCCTCACTCGAAGCAACAGTGCCTAAAAACGAAACTAGTGGGATGCTCGCGCACCCACAGTCCTTCAAGGGCTCGAGATTCATTGTAAGCAGCAGTGCTTTCCCTTTTGTTGTCACTTTAACCATTCTTTAATCAGATTATTAATTGGCCCGTGTGCATGTTTACAATAATATTGCTATAATATGTTGTTGTATGCACAGTTAACTGGTGATCTGGGATCTTGAGCCAGAACAGACCCCTGTGAATAGTTTTAGATGCGTAAGAATATATATTTTGTAAATATCTGCTGTTTTGTTGAATAAAAAGTGTATCTATATAGCAGTATTTTGCTTGTTTTGACGCATTATTTAAAATTTGTGGCGAGGAAAAAATTAGTTTATGGTTTGGTCAGAGAGAAAAAAGGTAAATCCTAATTGTGTTGAGCCCTGAAACGTCTTGTAAATAAGTTGCAATGCGACACTTTTTTATGAAAGGATAACTCATTTGCTCATGCTCATTGGAGTAATCATAAACAAATAACAGTTAAATGAACAAGGAGGCAAGTGCTAAAAACACAAAATCTAAATGAAGTCATTTTACCATGCCGCAACCCATGCCAAAGTCAAATTTATGCATATAAAATATATTTTCCTAACAACAAAATTGTGATTAGTGAAAATGGCGAGTGGCTAGTAATGTTGGAAAACTACAAGCCACAGTGGCTGGTGATTAAAAAAGTTAATGTCAAGCCCTGCCTAAAAGGTACCAAAATGTACCTTGAGGTACCTTAAAGAAACAAATGTGTACCTGTAGTGGACATTTTAGGTACAATAGTGTACTTTTTGAAAAGGAACTGCCCCAGTGACAGCTTTTGTACCTTTTTTTTACCAAAGAGTCTTCAAAAAATCTTCATTTGCAGCTCCTTTCTAATGCTGTTTTAACTCATTTACACATTTTATAAGCTCTTCATGAATTCTCGGCTGATAAAAATACCAGGGCTCCTTGCTAAGATTTTTTAAGGGTCCTTCTGCTCCTAATTAAAAGAAAAAAATAGCACAGTCGAAGATTCGGGAGCACAGACAATTAAAGATTTTCCCCCTAAAACTATTATTTACTGTACATATTAAGGCAGAGCACCGCAGGCAAAATGGATATCGAGCTTTTGAGCGTTTCGCTTTTCATAAAGTGCTTTAGTAAAGCATTTACGGGCCTTTTTCCCCAAAGCAACAACACTCTTTTTCTATTTCTGCTCTTTTTATATACCAATAAATTACGACCAAGGAAAAGATGTGCAGTAGAAACTCATAGTGTGTGTTCACAATTGGTAAATTTCTCTTCTGGCGATCATCCAAGTTCAAAACAGGTATCAGAAACATGTCTCCATGTAGCAGATCTTCATTCGAGGCTCATTTCTGGTGCTGTTTTAACTCATTTACACATTTTATAAGCTCTTCACGCTGCTTGTGCTAATAATTGAATAAATAGTAGCTGCCAGTGCTTCTTACTTGATTTGATAAATGCATGATGTTTTATCCTTATTTTCTAGAATGAGTGAGCTCAAATTATTAAACGCCTCACTTTGCAAAAAAACAAAAACAACAATCAAATCTTCAAATAATTAAATTATTCAACCAAGCGGAGTTGTATTTTTAATATAAAATAATAGCTGCGTCTCAAACAGCACACTATACACTATGCACTATGTACTTATGCACTAACACACTCAACAGCATAGTATATGCATGTAGTGTCAGGGTTCTGCCACTCTGGTCATGTAAGTTCTTGTTTTGGTGGCAGAGTCCGGACACTAGTCATGTCTAGTTCTGTCCTGTGGTGCTCGGTTTGAGTTTTCTTGGGTCGGGCACTTGTTTCTGTCATTGTGTGTGTCTCCGTGTGTGCGCGCGCGCCTTCGTAGGTGTGCGCAGAGCATGCGCGCTCCCGCTTGATGCGGCTGCGCGGGCTCTGCGTGCCTCCGACGCGCGCGCTCTTGTACTAGTGTTTGTGTTCGTCTGTCTGCAGCGTGGTCTTTTGTTCCCAGCGTCTCAATCTAGTTGGTTTCGGTTTTGGTCGGCACTGGGATGAAACATGCACGCTGCGTGTGTGAGTGCACAGTGAGTGCTTTCATTCATCATGTACTTGCGTCTTTCGTTCAGTCTTCTGTTGGTGTTGTGTCTAGCGCGTGGTTCTCATTGGCTGCGTGTTCTAGTCTTGTTTTATGTGAGCGCATGTCTTGTGTTGTCTCTCTGTGTCATGCGCTCTCCCGTCTATTGTCTAGTCCCACCCTCCTTGTTAACTCATTATTAGTTTGTCATGTTCACCTGTTTGTGTCAATTTACTTTTGCTTTATAATCCCCTCATGTTTTCTGTCCTGTGCCAGTTCGTCATCGTTATTTCCATTTCCTGTGCGATACAGTTCTGTTTGTCCTGCCAGCCCATCCAAGTTTGTTTGAGTGTTTGTTTTATAGTTATGTTTTTCCCCCTCGGGGTGGTTTTTGTTGTCCTTTTGTTTTATTTTTATTAATAAATACCATCTTCTGTTGCATTTGAGTACTCGCTCCCTCATCCTTCCTGAAACCTTGACATGTAGTGTCGTCCCAAATGGAGCACTAATTTTTTTTTACTAAGCGGTTATTCAAATCGTTACCCTGATGATGTTTGACGGTCGCCAAATCAGTGAAATAAATGACCAAACTATCGTGAAGGGTCCATCATTCCGCACTTCATTTTAGCAGCTGAATAAGTGCATCATCCGGGTAATTTAAGTGCACTTATTAATTTTAGAGTTTTCAGTGTGAACGCAGCTAATATAATCAAGTAATACTCACACCAAAATTCCCATTTCCCATTTAAAGCTGGGGTCATATCAAAATTTACCTTAAGAATATTTTCCAGTACCTTATGTATATTCTTCCAAAATGGCAAAACTTTGTCACAGTCCCATAAACAATGAATGAATGTACCTTTATCTTTTTTTACATTTGAAACAAGTCTGTGGCATTGAAAAGCATTTTCTTAATATGTATTGGTGTAAGATATATCCTATTAAAAACATATATCCTTCTCACAAACGACCTTAAGTCCTAGCCAGGCAGAAATGCAATGTCATACAGTTGAAGTCAGAATTGCTAGCCCCCTTGTTTATTTTTTCCCCAATTTCTGTTTAACGGAGAGAAGATTTTCTAAACACATTTCTAAACATAATAGATTTAATAAGTCATTTCTAATAACTGATTTATTTTATCTTTGCCATGATGACAGTAAATAATATTTTACTAAATATTTTTCAAGACACTTCTATACAGCTCAAAGTGACATTTAAAGGCTTAACTAGGTTAATTAGCTTAACTAGGGAGGTTAGGGGAATTAATCAAGTTATTGTATAATGAAGGTTTGTTCTGTAGACAATCGAGGAAAAAAAATAGCTAAAAGGGGCTAATAATTTTGTCCCTAAAATGTTTTTTCAAAAAATTGTAAACTTTTATTTTAGCCGGAATAAAACTAATAAGACTTTCTCCAGAGGAAAAAAACATTATCAGACATACTGTGAAAATTTCCTTGCTCCACTGTGTCACGATCACAAGCGATCGTAACTTTACAGATCGCTGGATCTCACACACAAACACTTATGGACTACAACTCCGCCATTCATGGACTACATTTTCATACATGCACTCCACTCGCACACATATGCTTCCTCATTCTGACTGATTACACACGCACCACCGGAAGATTGTTAAAGACTGATTACACACACTACTTAAAAACACACACACACACACATGCTGCATCCGAAACCGCCTACTACTCAGTAGGTACTGCATTTGAATTTAAACGTATTACTCGGCCGTTAAAAAAGTACGTTCTATACAGTATGAATGTGAAAAGTATGAATGGAATTCATACGTACTACATCCGCCATTTTGTCATGGTCACGTGACCTTCCTGTGTCAGTTGCGTCGCCTCACTTCCATTCATGAATTCTCTCGCGGGGCATTATGGGATAGCGCAGCGTGCATGGGATGCGCACTTCAGAATCTCGCCGGAAGTAGTAAGTCATCCGGGTACTTCTCGCATACTGATTTTTGAATTCTATGACTTCGGACATACTACTCGGCTCGCATACTGATTTTAGTGTACTATATAGAATGGAAGTATGCGGTTTCGGACGCAGCCACACACTCATTCCCATGGCCGAGTCTTGTTTACGTAAGTGACATTACAACGCGTTTTCCCTGTCTTGTTTTCCGTGTGTTTACCCTAGCCTCAATATCTAGTTATCCCTGTCTGCCACCTGCCTTCCGACCAATCTCCTGTTATTATACTACGATTCTAGACTGCTTTTATACATCTGTTTGCACCCGTGTTGACCATTGCTCGCCTGACATCCTCATTAAACCTGCGTGTGGATCCGAACCCAGTTGTCTGTGTCACTCCCCGTGTCCCACGTTACATATCAATTGGGAAATATTTAAAAAGAAAAAAAAAATCAAAAGAGGGCTAACAATTCTGACTTCAACTATATCCTTGTTATCAATCATTTTAATCAAGATGATCAAAATCTCCAAATGATCACAATCAGAAATGTGAATCACCCATTAACCCGCTGGCCTAAACCAGCCAAAAACAGCACAAAAACACACTCTTGTTATAAAAAAACACTATTGTTATAAGAATATAAGAATAAGATACAGTGGTCCCTCGCTATAACCTGGTTCACCACAGCCATGTCGCCCTGCAGCTCAAGACCGGTTACTTACTGAAGCTCAGCAGTACTGAGCTTGGTCGGTACCTGGATGGGAGACCACATGGGAAAACTAGGTTGCTGTTGGAAGTGGTGTTAGTGAGGCCAGTAAGGGGCACTCAACGTGTGTCCTAATGCCCCAGTAAAGTGAAGGGGACTCTATACTTTCCGTAGGCGCCGTCTTTCTGATGAGACGTTAAATCAAGGTCCTGACTCTCTGTGGTTTTTAAAAGTCTCATGGCACTTTTCGTAAAAAGTAGTAGGGTAACCCCAGAGTCCTGGCCAAAGTCCCTCAATCGGCCTTTATGATCAAGGCCTTCCAATCATACCCATCCACCAAATTGGCTCTATCACTGTCTCTCCACTCCACCAATAGCGGGTGTGTGGTGAGTGCACTGGCGCCGTTGTCCTGTAGCTGCCGTCACATCATTCAAGTGGATGCTGCACACTGGTGGTGGTGTGGAGAGACACCCGTCATGATTGTCAAGTGCTTTGGGTGTATGGCCAAACATGATAGATGCGTTAAATAAATCCTCAATACAATACAAGATGGATTCAGTAAAAAGTATTCAATCTGTGTTGTTTTGATTCTCACCTCTCCTTTGTCCAACTTTGGATTTAAAAAAAAAAAGACGCAATTGCAGATATTTATAAAAATTGGATCTACAATGTGGTGGAAAGACTTCATGGTGCCCTGTGAAAGTAAACTTGATATTTGAAAGATGGCCACTTCCAGCTTGCTGAAAAACCAGTGTTTTGCAATGTTTAAGGCATATCAGGGTTAAAAGAAAGTGAGGAAAACAAGGAGAAATGGGTAAAACATTCTCAAATATGTCTTATATCTTTCCAAGTTCTAAGAGAATTTGATATGATAAAATATTTCGAAATCTTTTTTAGTTTTATATAATTCTTAACAAAGGGGCAACGCAGTGGCGCAGTAGGAAGTGCGTCGCCGAACAGCAAAAAGGTCACTGGTTCGAACCTCAGCTCAGTAGGCGTTTCTGTGTGGAGTTTGCATGTTCTCCTTGCATTCGCGTGGGTTTCCTCCGGGTGCTCCGGTTTCCCCCACAGTCCAAAGACATGCGGTATAGGCGAAATGGGTGGGCTAAATTGTCCGTAGTGTATGAGTGTGTGTGTGTGTGTGTGTGTGTGTGTGGATGTTTCCCAGAGATTGGTTGTGGCTGGTAGGGCATCTGCTGAGTAAAAACGTGCTGGATAAGTTGGCGGTTCATTCCGCTGTGGCGACCCCAGATTAATAAAGGGAATAAGCCGACAAGAAAATGAATGAATGAATGAATAATTCTTAACAAATGGCTAATATTTGTTTGGTTTAAGATGGAAGAAACAGCTTGCTCCCCTTTACCAAATAGAGTTAGTCCTCTCACTACACCAGCTAATCATAGTTTTTATTTGGGCAAGCTGAGTTGGTTTTTTTTATAAAATAATATAATCAAGTAATAATCACACACAAATTCCCATTTCTAAATGATCACAATCAGAAATGTGAATCACTCATTAACCCGCTGGCCCAATCCAGCCAAGAACAGCACAAAAACACACTCTATTTATTAAAAAACACTGTTGTTATATAAATTTCCTCAAATATAATGAGATACAGTGGTCCCTCGCTATAATGCGGTTCACCTTTCGTGGCCTCGCAGTTACGCTGATTATTTTAGTGCAATTTGATTTTGACATGCTTATTTGTATTATTTTTTTACAGCGCATTGTGCTCTGCGTCCTGACTTGCTGTAGACCACTGTCAATCAATCCCCTCCGTGTCTCCTGTACAGTACAGAATGTGTTCAGCTTGCCAAATAACATAAGTCTTTAATCGCTAGCAGTGTGAGTTTCTACAAGGATGCAAAAAGGGTTGTAAGTATCTGGAGCAAGACCATCGTAAAGAGGGTTGCACACTGGATGCACTGCACCACACAGCGCCATGCATTTTAGAATTGTAAACGTACAGTTGAAGTCAGAATTATAAGCCCCCCTTTGATTTTTTTTTCTATTTTAAAGATTATAAATGATGTTTAACAGGGACATTTTCACAGTATGTCTGATAATATTTTTTCTTCTGGAGAAAGTCTTATTTGTTTTATTTCGGCTAGAATAAAAGCAGTTTTTATTTTTTTATGAACTATTATAAGGTCAAAATTATTAGCCACTGTAAGCTAATTTCTTCCTCGACTGTCTTCAGAACAAACCATTTTTAGACAATAACTTTCCTACAGTAATTACTCTAACCTGCCTAGTTAAATTAATCAATCTTGTTAAGCTTTTAAATGTCATTTTAAGCTGTATAGAAGTGCCTTGAAAAATATCTGGTCAAATATTATTGACTGTCATCATGGCAAATATAAAATAAATCAGTTATTAAAAATGAGTTATTAAAACTATTATGTTTAAAAATGTGTTTAAAAAATCATCTCTCCGTTAAACAGAAATTGGGGGAAAAATTAAACAGGGGGGGGGGGCTAATAACTCTGACTTTAACTGTAGATTGATATCGGGGTACACACACCAGCGAAGCAAGTCAACAGCTGTCTGCGAAGCCCAGCTACGACTCAAACACTCTTCATATTTCTGCCACGCCACAGAGCACTATCTGAATTATTTCATTTTAAATAATATGCGAATGAGTGACCCCCTGAAGGATGGAGTCTGCTTTAGTTTTGTGGATCAGTGACTGCAGGAAAATGAACATTACGCTGGATGCCAACATTATCCTCAGAAAAGATAAAAAGCTTTATGAACCTTTTGCTGACAGTGATGAATGTTTGCGTTGCCTGACAACAGGTTTGGATCTTTGGTTTCATTCTATAATACTGGACTAATTTTACTACGAATGTTTGAACTTTGAGATTGTTTAAACGATAGAAAAGTGTGAAAATGTTAATGCCTGTCTGTGAAAAATGTATAAAGTTTGTAGTGAGGGGGTTTACAGCCTTAAAACAGCTATAAACATTGTAGAAAAACAAAGCTGACTACTTTGCAGATGTTGCCTATGACAGGTTATTTTCTCCCACGAATAACGAGGGACCAAAACCTACATTATGAAATTAATATAAACATTTTTTTTCAACTGAACATTGAAGTATTTATTAAGAATGATATTTTTGTGCACATTTCAAAATGTATGTGCTTTTGTACTTTGAGCTGGGGGGGGTGGGAGAAGCGATCTGAAACTGAAGAACGGGGCCCCCCCGCGGTCCGATACGCCACTGAGCAACCATCCAATCAATTCTCCATTCATTTATTCTCGTTCCCCCATACAGTTACAGACACAATTATTAGAATTTGATTTTTTTTTATTTTTCAAATATTTTCTAAGTATTGTTTCATAGAGAGAATTACTTTCAACACATTTTAAACATAATGGGCTCTATTTTTATGATCTAGGCACAAAGTCTAAATCGCATGGCACAAAAGCATTAAGGGCATGTCTGATTCCCTTTTTGCTATTTTAAGGATGGAAAAATATCAGTTGCGCCCCGGCGCATGGTCTAACACGGTTGTGCTTATTCTCTTAATAGCCACACATACACACATACAGACCTTTCCGGAAAATTGCTGGCAAGTCTGTGTGTGTGAGATCAGGCCCTTTTTGAAAATACCGGTAAATTCGTTCTGGCTATTTTTCGGAAAGAGAAGTTGTAACATTACCGGTAATTTGCCGGAATGCTGCGCTGTGTGAATGCAGAAGGAAGATTGCCGGAAAGAGCGCGTGCACGTCTAGAACGTGCTGATGTGAGACGTCTGCTTTAGCCAATCAGAACAGTCAGACGCATTCACTTCCGCACGGTTTATGAGAATAAAAGCCTGTGAATATTTTTCCAGACACATTTAGCTGCTAGAAATTGGTCAGATAACGTTTATATGTTCATCTTAATGCCAACTGTGTAAATACTTATCGATAAGATGCTTATGATAAGCCGTTGTTTGTTTACCTTCAAGCTTTGCGTGTGTCCGTGAAACAGCGGGTGAGCGCCAGCACACACAGATCATGTACATCTCGACATGTGAAAATGTTTCTCTATACATTTTCATTGAAGTTGTTCACAATACTGATCCATCCACAGAGTTTGTGATGTAGTCAAAAATATTTAAAAACACAAGCGCAGCCGTTTAGAGCTCATTTCTGGATAGTGATGTCAGAATTTATCGGTATTTTGGAATGGATGTGTGAATGCTCTTTTCCGGAAAAATTTCGTAACATTCTCGCCTGTGTGAACTGCACTTTTTTGAATTTACTGGTAAAGTCGTCCTGGAAATTTTACTTGTATCACTGTGTGAAAGGGGCTAGTGAGCTCTGGGTGTGTTTTGAGAATTACGTGCATTAAACCAATCAGAGTCTCATCTCCCATTCCCTTTAAGAGTCAGTTGTGTCATGCCATGGCGCATTTGCTATTTACATGGCGGATCTTGTAATAGAATGTAACTGAATGCTTCACTAGCAAGAAAACGAGCCTCCTCCATTCAGCCTCTTTACTTTTACACTTTACTCCTTTACTTTCGTCTTTACTTTCAAACGGTGAAAACTCACTCCACTAAAGACATATATATAGTTTTCATCTCTCTCTCTCTCTCTCTCTCTCTCTCTCTATATATATATATATATATATATATTTTTTTTTTTTTTTTCCCCAGTATTGAATATAAAAAAACAGACTTTCTCCAGAAGAAAAAATATTAATAATAGCAAATACTATGAAAATTTCCCTTGATCTACTAAACAACATTCAAAAAGCATTTCACAAATGGTGCTAATAATAACTTTATCTTCTATATATTATATATATTGTCAATTCTGTGTGGAGTTTGCATGTTCTCTCTGTGTTCACGTGGGTTTCCTCTGGGTACCCTGGTTTCCCCCACAGTCCAAAGACTGTACAGGTACAGGTGAATTGGTTAGGCTAAATTGTCCGTAGGCTATGAATGTGAATGAGTGTGTGTGGATGTTTCCCAGAGATGGGTTGCGGCTGGAAGGGCATCCGCTTCATGAAAAACGTGCTGGATAAGTTGGTGGTTCATTCCGCTACAGTGACCCCGGATTAATAAAGGGACTAAGCCAAAAAGAAAATGAATAATTGAATATATACATTATATAAATATATATATATGAGCTACACGATTCTGGCTAAAATGAGAATTGCGATTTTTTTGCTTAAAATAAAAATCACGATTTTCTCAAGACTCTGTAGATGAAAAATAAAGGTATAGTAAAAACAAACATATGGCACAACATCGATAATAATATTATGTGTAGGTCTACTTGTTTCTATAAATAATTCTATTCTACTTATAATAATTCTGATGTTGAATTATTATGTTTGAGATATATGCTTGCAATCTGTCATATTAGACAATTTTATTCACTGGTAAAATCAGACATTTGCCATTATCAGATTATATTCAACATTATATAGGCTGGAGCAGTTTTACTGACATTGTAAACATTTATTTTCATGCACAACTGTGGGTTCGCTATGAAAGAAAAAAATATATCAAATGCTTGCCGTTATCATAATGCGATATGATCATTTAAATAACGTGCACGCTTTCGGTTTCATTCTGACTGCTAAGTGCTTGTTCATACTTTGCGCGCGGCTCCCAAACGATCACTCTGTGACACAAACTGAATATTATTTGCAACTGTATTACCTGTTACTCGCAACATATGCAGGTTCTGTTCACTAAAGTAGACGCGTGCGCCCTCACTGTGATAACAGCTCACGGTCAGCAGCTCACGTCACTTGTGATTTCCCGATCGCGAAAACATCAAGAAAAAAATAACATTTTTAGGTGAATTATACCTTATAAATATAGTATTTGAGTCATTCAACATCATTTGGAGGTGTCAATGTCACTGAGCAACGTGTGTGAAACAATGAAAAGACTTGTGCAGCCGCCTTCTCTCCTGAACTTGATCTTTTAATGATTAATTGTGCAGCTCTAAGATATATATATATATATATATATATATATATATAATATATATATATATATATAATAATTATTATTATTATATTTTTTCCCCAGCATTGAATATAAAAAACAGACTTTCTCCAAAAGAAAAAATATTAATAATAGCAAATACTATGAAAATTTCCCTTGATGTACTAAACATCACTAGAGAAATATTTCAAAAAGCATTTCACAAGAAGTGCTAATAATAACTTTATCTTCTGCTCCATGTTTCAAAACAGAAAGGAAAACACTATTGCGCGACCTTTCATTTCACGCCGACTTAAAAGTATGAATATCTGCAGTCACATTTGACCCCAAACTTGACTTCAAAATCACACCGCAGCTATAGATTTAACTAGAAAGTGAGTGTGGATCGCTCGTGCAGAACTTGCCACCGCAGTGCTAAAGCATTATGGGTTGTTGCCAGTACAAATTACAAGCCAAAAGTTTAATACTTGGGAGTCAGGGGTTTGTTTTGCCTTAGCAAACACCAGCAATGAATGTCCTCTTCAATCACAGTAAACAGCCCGTCTCCAGTCTCCATAGATGGTGTGTGGGCAGCTGTGCTTGGGAAAAGACAAAAAAAACGATTCTACAGAACAGAAGTCACTATTCACCACAGACAGCGAGGGTAAGAACTGCGCGCGAACTCTCGGTCTGTCTCCAAGATCCTCTCTTTACGCGGCGTTGTCACTCATAACACAAAAAACACACACGCATTCATGGATCGATGTGTGAGAAGTGTGAGCGCTGTGTGAAATATGAGGCTGACCTGCTGAACTGTACTAGACGAATCTGACAGCAGCGTTCAAACTGATCGCTTGTTCGGTTGTTTCAAACTGGGTTATTTGGAAACTGCATGAATGCATAAAAATGAAAATTATTTTTTTGTCGTTTTCAGATATCATGATTTTATTTTATGGGCATTTTGGAAAGTGGAGCTATTTTATTATACTCTAGAAAAATGCTGGTTTACACACAACTGATTTGTCTTTGGACAACATGAAGGAATTAAGTTAGCTTACTTGATTTTACAAATGTAATGCACTTAAACCATCAAGTTGTCCCAAATAAAAATCAAGAATTGTGTTGTTTCAGCTCATTTTAAATAACTAGTTTGAACAAACAGCTAATTTTTTGAGCGTAGTTTCAGAAATCATGTTTTACACTGAGTAGGGCTGTGCGGCAGTGTTGGGGAAGGTTACTTTAAAAAGTAATGCATTATAATATTGAGTTACTCCCTAAAAAAGTAACTAGTTGCATTACTTAGTTACTTTTAATGGTTAGTAATGCATTGTGTTTAGGGATGCACCGATCCCGATACTTGGATACTCTCGATACTGTATATTTTTGTTGAATCGGGTATCGGCCAGCTGGTACCGATCCAAATCTGATCTTGTGTGTGCATTATATTCGGTGTAACTTACAAGCCAACAAAAGCCACGAAGGTAGCCTTTTATAAGGCACTAGAAAGTTGTCATGTACAGTAGGCCTACTACTGTATATCCCAAATGTTCTGAAGCCAACCTATAACTTGATAACTTAATGTATATACAGTTGAAACCAGAAGTTTACATATACTAATAAAAGGAACATAACCATTTTTAAAAATGTCTGATGGTAAATCATATAAAAATTTTTACTATTTTAGGTCCGTTAGGATTACCTAAATCATTTACATTTGCTAAATGCCAGAATAATGAGAGAATTTTGAGGATTTTTTATTACTTTCTAGACAATCAAAAGTTTACACACATTTTCTTAGTATTTTTTTTAGCTTTGCTTTAAAACTGTAAAACTTTGGTCAAATGTTTTGGTATCCTTCCACAAGCTTCTCACAACAGTTTGAAGGAATTTGGGCCCATTCCACTAGACAGAATTGGTGTAACTGAGTCAGATTTGTAGGCTGTCTTGCTCGCACAAGCTTTTTCAACTCTGACCACAAATTTTCTACAGGATTGAGATCAGGGCTTTGTGATGGCCGCTCCAAAACATTCACTCTGTTGTCCTTAAGACACATTTTTCCTAATTTGGCAGTATGCTTAGTGTCATTGTCCGTTTGGAAGACCAATTTGTGACCAAGTTTAAATTTCCTGGCTGATGTCTCGAGATGTTGCTTCAGTATTTCTACATGATGTGCTTTCTTCATGATGCCATCTATGCTGTGAAGTGGACCAGTCCCTCCTGCAGCAAAACAGCCCCACAACATGATACTGCCACCCGCATACTTCACAGTTGGGATGGTGTTCCTAGGCTTGTAAGCTTTCCCCTTTGTCCTCCAAATGTAACACTGGTCATTATGGCCAAACAGTTCAATGTTAGCTCTATTAGACCACAGGACATGTCTCCAAAAATGAGTCTTTCCCCAGTGTAATTTAGCAAATTGTAATTTGGCTTTTTTGTTGATTTTGGCTTGTTGATTTTCCCATGTTGTCACACAAGTAAGCAGTGTGTTTGAGGTTTTCTTTGTGTCTCTAATTAACTCAAATGTTGTCAATTAGCCAATCAGAAACTTCCAAAACCTTGACACCATCATCTGAGCTTTTGCAGAGGCAGAATAATCTTATTGTATGTAAACTTTTGACTTGAAGAAGAGTTATAACAATTCCTCTAAAAGTATCTCTCATTATTCTGCTATTAAGAATAACAGAAACAGATGTTATAAAACTAACTTAGCTAAAAGAGATATATATATATATATATAGTTTTTTACAGTATATATATATATATATATATATATATATATATATATATATATATATATATATATATATATATTAGGGGTGTAACGATATTAAAACCGGACCGAAATATCGCGATACACCAACCACGATACGTATCGCGAAACTCTCGTGGCGTACCGCGGTACTCTCACACCCCCTGCTGCCCATTGTTGAGGTTGACGTCACTTGTCTCTAACTAATTGAACCAATTTAAACACATCTTTAATATCATATTTGATTAAATTGTTTTAGTAATGATGAGGATTTGTTCTAAATATTATATTCTAAAGTTAGTATTTTAGTGCATGTCATGTCATGTGACTCGAGTAAGCATCACACTCATTACTACTGGACGCAGGATGGCTGCTTCACATAGTACTGAGATTGCAGATCCCCCAGACACATTTAAGTCATCTGTGTGGAAACATTTTGGTTTTCCAGTTGAGTACAGGAATAGAATTCGTGTCGTAGACAAAGCGCCTGCCTGTCTGTCTCAACTGTTTCACAAAACTTACTTGTAAGGAAAAACATTTAAAAAGTGTGGTAATTTCACAATGTGAGGGTGTAAGCAACAGAACTGCCAACAAAAGTGATTTAATGTACAAATGTAAAACCAGAATAATGCCCAAATATACAAAAAAAGAGAAATATTTACTTTAATAAAATAATATAATAAAGTAACAAATTCAAACAAAAGTATCAAACAAAAATTAGTTATACTCGAGCAAGGGGGTGATAGTGAAGACAAACAAAAGAAATAAATATAATAAAACAACTCTAATTAATGAATAACCCCTCTTACTTCGCTAAAACTGATGAAAAGAAAAAAAAGGTCTTCAGCGCCGAGCGCCGCATTCTTCCCTATACTGAATAAAATAAACAAAGATGACCTTCACCTCTTACCTGATGTCTTTAACAATACATTTTCTACGTGTTTGCAAAATGGAAATCGTATGACATTTTCCCTATCCACCTTACACTAAGACTGAACTTGAGGAGATACAGCTCTATTGTCGGGAAGGAGCGGATAATATACAAATCAATTGAAATAAAAATGTACAAACCTCACAAAATTACTTAAAGTGGGCAAAAGTAATGCAAAATAATTTTACCCAAACGAAAGTTAAGCAAAAACAACGAAAATCATAATCATGTCAGAAAAATACACGAAAAACGAGATCAAAGGAAAAAGCGCTCTCTCTCCCGCTCTTCCAACATGCTATTCACATTCCCGCGCTGCGTCGCCAAATGATGATAGATCGGTCTCCTGACCAATCAGCTGTCAAAAAGGCGGGCCTACAGAAATGACAGGCATCAGCTGTCATGAAGGCGGACCTACATAAATGACCGGCATAGAGGGAGCGGGAGAGAGAGAGAGATCGGGAGGCAAACATACAGCCGGCTACAACCCTAACATTAGTTTCAGACACAGCCGCAATATATTTTACTGGTGAATATGTCATGAAAAAACACTTTACAAACACATTATATGTATATTTTTCGTTAATTTAAACGGAAACCTATCTATCTAACTGAAACCATAGATAATCAAAAATGAGCGTCTGTGTCTGCACAGAGATCAAGCCTCTCATCAGAGAATGTGGATATTATGGTGTTTTTGAAGATCTTTCACTAGTCTACACTGCAGTTATTTATTTAATTTTAGTTTACTTAGTTAAGATGGCTGCACTAAAGAGACAATTTTTTTTCTGACTAGTCTATATTTGTAGGTATTTATTTAATTCTTGTTGTTTACTCGGGTATCCTGACTGTACTAAAAATGCGATGACAAAGTTAATAAAGAAAAAGTTAAGATGTTCTTGTTATTAAGTGAATTGTCCCTTAGCATTGGTGTTAACATGACATCAACCCTAACCCCACAGCAAACAGAAACCGAACCGTACCGAACCGAACCATGGCTCCAAAACCGTGAACCGAACCGTGCCTTTTGTGTATCGTTACACCCCTAATATATATATATATATATATATATATATATATATATATATATATATATACACATATCAGTTGATGCCAATCCCAATTCCTGTTTAATGGAGAGAAAAAACTTTAACACATTTTTATTGACATTTGTTTGGCAACAGTCTGTGAATGTAACCAGCCACTAATGGTAAAAATGTATTAATTCTATTTTTATATAATCACACTAGATAAAAACAGTCTGCAGAAATACTTTGTTTGACATTCTCCCTTTGTACGTGTCATCAGAGGGGGAAAGCCCCGCCCATAAGTAATGATCTCTCCCTCATTAGCATAGGATGTTCGTCTTGTTTTTGAATCTGCCACTATGCTGACATGTAAGCATTTGTAGCTCCGCCCTCTTTTAAAAAGACACACAATCTCATTTGAATTTAAAGCGACAGTCACCAAAACGCCACAATTAGGATCAAAGCCTAAAAGGGTCCGTTTCAAAGAGTTATAAAACATGTGTGTTGTGTTTTGAGCTGAAACTTCACATACACACTCTAGCGACATCAGAGACTTATTTGACATCTTGTGAAATGGTGCATAACAGGTCCCCTAAAAATAAAACTTCACAAAAATCTTTTCACAGTGAAACGTTGCACTAGGTAGGAAAAGAAATGGCTTTAATGATGTCAGCAGAAGCATAAAGCCAGGTAATTTCCTTATTTAATACACCAGTGAATCTCTTGCAATTCACCAGGAACATATTAAGAAACAATAACATGCTGGCTTAAAAAGTGTGCCACTTCAGGTTTTTTTTTTATCTATCTCTCTCTCTCTGCCCTGCTGTTTGTTTGACACACAACACAAACTCAGCGGCAAGAGAGACGGCTTTAGCTAATGGCTTTTTAATGGGCTGCTGGGTTTCTTGTGTCTCCGAGCTGATGGCCACCACTTACCCTGAGCACACACACACACACACACACACACACACACACACACACGTGGCATACAAAAACGGAGTCATTCCCACTCTGTCTTGTCTCCTTAAAGTGACTTAGAAACCTCAGTCCACTAACGACGTCCTGCTCTTTCAGCAGTCTGGAGTCACATATATGAACTCTGATTCCATTACAGACTCATAAAACACTCGGGAAAGAGCGAGACACAAGACAGACGCTCTCTGATTTCATAACTCAGCATTACAGCACGCATTCACACAGATGGAAACGGCAAAATGCTTTGCATTGATATATTAGAGTGATGAAAACTAAATTTAGGACAGAACTTCCTGGAAATGGAGCTCAACTGCATTATCTCACGCCGAAAAATGTAAAAGAGAAAAATCAGATTGGAAGAATAGAGAGACTTTAGAGGAAAAGCTTACTCAGCCTTATGTCATTCAAAACTGTTTTGTACTTTCTCCTTATACAACACGAGCTCTCTGTTTTCTGCTACTGTATTCTCACAAGTCTATAGAGGGGGAAAGCCAGAACGAAAGTAGCTCGGGATGAAAGAAACAAAGCGATTTTCTCAGAGACCTGACAACATTTGCTTTCCAAGCTATAACAGCACATTCTGCATGCAAACCTTGATGGAGCTGCCAAAAAACATCATTTCATCACTGTGTCCTGCGGTTAGGTGGAAATAAAATAACTGTAGCTGTACTTTTTTTGCTAACTCTTAAACTGTTACAATAACAACCCAGGTTCATTCTGAAAACGTACTGCTATACACATTTCTGGAGAGCAATAAATATGTCCCAGGAGATATGTTTTATTGCAGTTTTAGTTTTCGTGAATCTACCAGAGGCCGCTGTGCATGCTTTTTCAGATCTTAAATTTCTCTCGCTAGTGCCATTCGCACCTGCTGTTCTCACATAAATCCACCAGAGGCCGCTGTTAAGACCTTTTGAGATCTCAAATTTCTCTCACGAGTGCCATTCGTGCTTGCTCTTCTTGTGTAAATCCACTAGAGGCCGCTGTGATGCTTTTTCAGATCTCCAATTTCTCTCAAGAGCCATTAGCGCCTGCTCTTCTCGCCTAAACCCATCAGAGGCCGATGTCAATTGACTGACTGACTGACTGACTGACTATTCAACTGACCCACCCGCCTCCTTCCCTAAACCCAACCAATAGTGTTTTCAAAAGCACCCATTGAACTGTCCACCCACTTCCCTAAACCCAACCATTTTTAAAAGCAATAGGGGAATTATCAACCTACGTCACACATAACGTCACACAGGTTCAACCACGCATACCGGTTGTAAAAAAAGATCGGTTCCAATGGCAAACATGTCATGTTGTGCGGTAGGATGCCAAATTCGAAATTTTACATTTTACATTTTTACCGAACGTCACACTGCTTTTAATGCCCACTGCAGACGTCTTTAGCTAACAGCCATCATAAGAGCTGAATGGAGTGAGGACTTAATTAAAAATGTCAGACACTAGAGAGCATTTGATTGGTCAGAATATTTGATTAGAAACTAAAGTATCAGGTGAAGGCGGAATGTTAGTTTTGGATGTTTGAAATGTGAAGTTTGTCACTGTTCTGGCACATTAGCTTAAAGATATCCTTAAGACTAACATACTGATCCTAACATCTAAGATACCTTATTTTGTAGGGGTGTCAAAATTAATTGTTTCTTTGGTGCACCTCGATGCAGATGCTGACAATTCTGTATCGGTTCAGTAATAATCATAACCGGTTATTATGTACTGACGTCATTTATCTCCTATGTGCTCTGTCGCGAGGGAGGTGAGCGCGAGTATTTACAACACTCAGCCAACTTAGGGCCGGCCCTGGCATAGGCTCCATAGGCAAATGCTAAGGCTGCTGTATATCCAGGGGGGCGCCAGAAATGAGCGTAGTTCAGTTGACACACATTCAGTTATAGATGGCAATAACTCAAAAACCTCTTACCCTAAAAAGATCTAAAGTGTGTTTCCTACAAAAAGACAAAGCTGGTTATGTTTCACAGCTGTCTTTCTTTCTTTTTTTTTTTTCGCTCGACATTACGACCACTGCTACGTTTAAGCCCTTGCAATATGCGTTTAGCCGGGAGAGCTCCAACTTATCCAGCAAGTTTTTACGCAGCGGATGCCCTTCCAGCCGCAACCCATCTCTGGGAAACATCCACACACATTCACACATGCACACACTCATACACTACGGACAATTTAAATGTGTGATAAAAATGTATGCCTTTGCCAACAATAAAAAAGATTCTTAAATTTTGCATCGTTTATGCATGAAACACTTGATAGAACTAAAAATTTAAATGAAAACGCTAATTTTTTTTTTTCAAAGATAGACAAAATTAGTACAAAATTAGTTTGTCGTTTAATCAGGTATATTTGACATAAACAAGAGTAAGCCATTTTCCAGAGATGGCTTGCAGCTGGAAGGGCATCCACTGCGTAAAAATGGCTGGATAGGTTGGCGGTTCATTCCGCTGTGGCGACCCCGGATTAATAAAGGGACTAAGCCGACGAGAAAGAAATGAATAAATGAAGAGTAAGCCAGTGAATCTGGCATAAACTGTTACTATTGACTACGTCAGTAGGGCAAATTATGTTTTAAGTGAAATTACTTTTCATTAATTAAATTCTTTAAATAATTATTTAATTAATTTATTAAGTTATTTCATAATATTATTTAACAATAACATTGGTTTCCCAGAGATGGGTTGCAGCTGGAAGGGCATCCACTGCTTAAAAACTTGCTGTGATAAGTTGGCGGTTCATTCCGCTGTGGCGACCCCGGATTAATAAAAGGACTAAGCCGACAAGAAAATGAATGAATGAATAACATTGGTTCAAATTACCACCTGACATTGATAGACCACGTGAAATAGTAGCCAGCAAAAAAAAAAAAAACAGCAAATTATATTTTTATTATTATATATAATATATTAGTTATATTCATTCATTCATTTTTCTTCGGCTTAGTCCCTTTATTTACCAGTAGTCGCCACAGTGGAATGAACCTCCAACTTATCCAGCATAGGTTTTACACATCGGATGCCTTTCCATCTGCAACCCAGTACTGGAAAACATCTAAACACACTTGATCACACTCATACACTGCTGCCAATTTAGTTTATTCAGTTCATCTATAGCACATGTGTTTGAACTGTGGGGAAAACTGAAGCACCCGGAGGAAACCCATGCCAACACGGGGAGAACATCCAAACTCCAAACACAAATGCCATCTGACCCAGACGGGACTCGAACCAGCAACCTTCTTGCTGTGAGGCTACAGTGCTAACCACTGAGCCACTGTGTCGCCCTGAATTGGTAACAACAGCAAAAAATAACCAATAAATAATAATAATATATATAATATATTAGTTATATATGTCTAAAACATTCTAGTTTCATATGGTTATTTTGTCTCTGCTCTCCTATTTTATGATGCCAAATACTAAAACCATATAGTCCGTGTGCAGAGATGTGTGGCAAACAGGCCAAAATTAAAACCATTGTTCAATGAAACCTCACCCTCCACCGCCGCTCTCAGATTTCAATTGTGCTTCTGGTTATTCAGACTTGGCATATGTCAAGGATGACACTTGGCACAGAGATTTTGTCAAAGTCACACGGGTTTGGAAAGACATGAGGGTGACGAAATGATGACAGAATATTATTTTGAGCACAGTATACAATTATGACTGCCAATCACTGAAATAAATTGCTATTATCAAAGGTCAAGACAGCAGCGCCACATTTTTATTATTATTTTTTTCAGGAAGCAGCCTATATTTGGTGAAATTCAATTTATCTGAATACAGAAGAAAGAAAAAAACATAAAAGGAGAGCTAAGGCTGGCTGTAAATCCCAGAGATATCCAAGTGTTTCAGTGGAATCTCCCGCTGGAATCCGCAATAACAAAATTCCATGCATGCTTCAAAAAAAGCCTATCCAACAGGAGAAATGTTAAGAAATGATCATTTAAAACATTTTTTTCCCAGAGACAACATTTGCGTAAGTACAAATGTCACATTACTTTAATAACAATAACAATAATAATAATAATAATAATAATAATAATAGTGGGTAGCACGATCGACTCACACCAAGAAGGTCACTGTTTTGAGCTCCCGCTGGGTCAGTTGCAATTTCTGTGTGGAGTTTGTATGTTCCCCTCGTGTTAGTGTGGGTTTCCTCCGGGTGCTCCGGTTTCCCCCACAGTCCAAATGACATGCGGTATGGGTGAATTGAAATTGGACGTAGTGTATGAGTGTGAATGCAAGAGTAAATAGGTGTTTCCCAGTGTTGGATTGTGGCTGAAAGGACAGCCGCTGCGTAAAACTTATGCTGGATA